>NW_009731364.1:569-14038 GCF_000703405.1 Apaloderma vittatum | reverse complement strand
AAGTTCAAAGTTTATGGCGTGGCTTGTTTTGGGGATTTTTTCTGTTGAGTCCTAGCAAAGGACACTACAAGTCTACTTAGGCCGATACCGATCTCTGTTTGGGATTTCTGCAAAGCCCAGAACGGAAATCATGTTCCAGCACTTGCTTCCTCGCTTGAAATTCCAGGGTATTGTAGTAGCCAAGGATTTGCTGTGAGTCCACCCTGTAACACATCTGCCCCATAAAACACCAGGACCGGGAGAGGATATTTATCCCAACTGGGCAAAATCCTCACTTGATATAAATCAGCACAACTATGGAGAAGCCCAGGAAGCTGTGCCGTATCACACCAGAGAAGAACCTAGTTTAGAATATACTTTCCATTCATTAATTCTTTGCCTAGAGCCAAGACAGAACCCCCCATGGGATATATTAGCTCAGTTTCATCTACTGCAATCCCATGCAACTGCACGGGGGAGGAATTCAGATCCTCTGGACCATGTTCTCCACTGATGCAACTCTTTGCTTTTGTTAAATGAGCTTCTTGGGCTGAACAGTAAGTAACCAAGCTAAATACAACTGGCCTCTACGCTGCGAGAGGTCTGCAGAGGTAACTGCACCGGTGCTTTCAGAACTTAAAAATCACTTAATTGATTTCAAGGAGTTTACACCAGCAGAGAGCTTGGCCTGTGAGTAATACACATAAATACTGCCTTCAGCCACAGAGATGAATGAAATCAGTCTCCCACCTGGCTGTTGCCTAAGTAACGCCTCTCTAGGAGGACATTTTTTAAGCCAGTGTTATTTATCCAGTAGATGGAAGCAGGCCTGTTAAGGCCATACCAGGTCAACATATGTCTAAGCATGTGCCGAAGAACTTAATTAGTTCTCCCCGAGAAGAGAGACTCCCAGTGCTATTTAAAGGATCGTTATCCTACTGTGAGATGCCTGGGAGCCTGCTGCTAGGCCTGAGCTTAACAGGCCAAGTCTGTAGTAGTTGGATGGGAGCGAAAAGTCTCCCCTCCATGCTGAGGAGTAATTGCTGAGCAACCCCAGGAGCTGGAAGGTCAGTGCAAGGAGCATGCATGGTAAAATCACATTGCAACCCAGTGTAAAGGACTTAATTTGTGTCTGGGCTGTAGGGTTGGCTTTCTGTGCACGGTCAAACTGTGTAGATCCCATTATTTTTCTGGTTTCTCTTTCTAGAGATTCAAGATCATCTGCTCTGCTTGGGGACTGTTTCTCAAGTGATTCCAGGGAGAGCGGGAAGGGGTGACAGGGTAGTGGAGTAATATAAGCTGAATGTCAAACATCGATGCCTGTGTCATCATGGGAGGCAAATGTAGGCAGGAGTTTCTTGGCATCAGCTGAACTGGGCCTTATGCAAGTGGCTCGGTCATAGTTTTCATTTATGAGACCAAAAACGAGAGGCTGTGAACTGAATGCCAATAAGGAATGCGCCGGATTCCCCAAAGATGGATGGTTTTGTTATTCTGCCAGGAGGTATCTCCTTGAGTGGATGGACCTTTGGAAAACTAGTCTGAACAGCCTCTGAAGGATAAAGGTGGTTCCCAAGCGTATTCGAGCCTGTATAAGCACTGGCACTCACGGGGACTTGGAGGCCAAATAGCAGAAGAGGGAGAATCCTGGACATGCTTATCTTGACCTAAGAGTAGTTTATATACCACGTGGGACCTTGGTCTGCTGTTCAAGCTGTCAGGAGTCGTTCGTAGATGAGTTGTTATGGTAACTGAGCTAATGCCCCGAGATAGATGTTTTCAGGTGGCTCCAGGCCAGAAAATCAACACCAGCAGATTCCAGATAATAGACTTCAGCAAAAGTCAGTGCCAGCATCTACTTTATTTAACCTATTCACCAATGACTTGCTGAACTCTGTTCTCCAAACAAGCTGTACATGATGACAATAGCTGCTTGGCCTCAGTGAACCTCAGCTCCCAAAAGACCAAGGGGATCCCACGTGCTGTGGCTGAGCCTGTGCCAGTAAATTAAATGTTTCTGGGCCTCTCTTCTGCACTGAGAGGACAGCTGGCACCGAATGACCAATGTTTTCATATTAAGTTCTTACCTTCCAAACCTGTGTGGTCACATCCAGACAACCTGTGAGGAGCAGTCCCTGGCCTGTGCTAGCTCCTGAAATGCATCTGGACTGGGCCAAAACCGCAGTGCAGGACTCCAGCATTGTCACAACAGACAGAGAGCAGTCCAGGCACCGGTTACTAGTACAGACCTTGTCTGACTGACCGCTAGAGGTGACTGCGCAAGAAGGGAGCCTAAAACGAAGCATGAAGACTCTGTCGACACGCTTGAGCTTATACCACAGCCAGATCCTGCCGGAGCTGGATCACCCATCTCTGTCTTCTATTTGAAACCGCTCAGTTTCAAGTGAGGGAGTCACCGGTTCGACACAGTATCCCTCCACCTAACATCAAACAGCCAACAGAGGGTCAGCGAGGAGCAGCGAATGCCGTAAGCCCAGTGTCCTGTGCTGGCTGCCCCTTTGGTGGATGCTCCGTAGCGTCCTGCCGGCAAAGAGCATCTGGGCCGCTCGCCACAGCAGGCAAAATTCGGGAAGAGTCGTGCCAGTTTCAGGAACTCCCACATCACCACCAGACCAGCCGAGCAGCTCCCTGGCTCTGGGGCCCTGCACCACCTCCAGAGCGAGCCAAACAGGTTCTGCCGTGGCGTGGTCCACAGTGCCAGGACTGAGCGTGCCTTGGGCATTTGGGACAGCCTGCTGCGTGCCCCCCTGGATGCTCTGGCATCTGTGCCGGATGGCTGCTCTTCTCATGTTGAGACTCGCTGGTGGTCTCTCTGCTTTGGGCACCGATGGCTTGAACACCACAGGCTGGCCCAAGGCCAGTGAGCCAGGAGGTTTCTCTCTCTGCTTGTTCTTTCACATTTCAAGTCTTTCTTTGCTTGTTTTACCCACTTGCAAACCATGTTAGTGTAATATGTAGCTCTCTAGGGCAGAAGCTGTTTTTCAGCCTGTTCTTTGCTCAGCTTCTAGCATGACAGGATTGAAATCTCAACCAGTGCAGCAGCGATGTGATTAACAAGCTCTGCACAAGGGGGAATTGCATCCTCAGAGGATGTGATATTCCCAGTCCAGGCCTGCCCGTGTGTTTTCCCAGGACACGAGGTCATGTTGACTGAAATCCAAAATGGCTTGCTCAAACTTTTAACCACTAAGATCCAAATACAATTTCAGCATTAGCTCGTACGCTGATCCCTTTCCTGCCAAGCTGCAGCCTTAAGTGAATTTTTATGACTAAGTTATAAACCCCAGAAAACACGAGCAAGAAGTAGAAATGCTGACTTGGCCTGTGCTAAATGCCAATTATCTACAAAGGCATTAAGGAAGGGGGAGGGGGGGTGAAAAATAGGGTCATTTTCATGTTTTCTCTGGTTCACAGTAAACTGTCCCATGAGCCCCTCGTAGGAACACATCGCATGCAGAGTGACCATTAATATTTACAGGCACGACACTGAGCTGCAGACCTCGGCAATCAGAGCAACTCCACTTTTGGAATTAATATAGCTTGGCTGGCATCTCAGTTACAAAAGTGTAAGTAAGAGACACCAAGATTTTCTGGGAGAACCTCAGAAGCAGATGCTGACCTTGGATGGAGAGGGTCCATACTTCATTTGAGTTGGTGAAGCACTAAAACCAGCTCTTAAATCCTCAGGGCTGCTGGCCAAAGCCGGCGTTCTCTATTCCTCTCTGCTCCTGTGGCCTGTAGACAGTCCCAACACTGCATAGGCTACTCTCTTAGTATCCCCCAAGGTTACACACTGTTGTCCAGCTGATACAGACCACCACGTCTCCGCAGACACTATTGGAGCACTGTAGATTTATAACGCCTAAAGATCTGGTTGAACAATCTGAAGGCTCAAAATGGTGCTGTGATCTCAGTTGCGATGCAGCGCCTGCCTTCTCCCGCCCTGTATTTCCTAACTCTCAGTTGAAGGGATAGAAAGAGCCCTCGAAAAACCAGCCCTCTGTATGCCGAGGAGCTGGCAAGGTGCTGAGTCACGGAGGCTGCGCTCAGCCCAGGGCTTGGCACCGAGCAGCGTGACGATGCCAAAGCCACACACAAGCTTGTCTCAGAAATATCTAGAGGGACCGTGATAGCTCAGTCACCCACCATGAGCCTTTATCCCCAGTAACTGGGCATTTACCACCCACACCATGCAAAATACTTCGGGACTGGCTGAGGTTGTCACAACCCAATAACCCTCCATGTCCGAAACCTCAAGGAGAGACGTGACTTTAGGGAGAAATCTGACTTTACGGAGAGACTATCCACCCTCTACAATACACGCAGCCCTGAGAAAAGGAATAAGCAATTGGCCAAAGGTGCTTGTTTAGGAGCCAGGAAGGTTTTCATGAAATTCAAGGAGAAAAAGTATTAGAAATCCCATCCCCTTTCTCATGTACTCACAAAAATTGAGCTGGGACTTTGAGCAACAGGCTCTAAATTTTTTTTTTTTACAAATGGCTGGTGGCTTCAGGTGGGCACCCTGTGCTCAGCACACCAGGGGCAGGATCTCTTGGTGATTTTTGCATTGCTGCAGTTACACCCTGCTTTTGCAGCATGTGGGAAGGTGCGTGGCATCTTATGGAAATCAGGCAGCTGTCAAAAGAGCATCAATATGTGCACTCCATCAACTGAGTCCCTCCGAATCTTTTTTTTACTCTCAAAAATTCAGGCTGTACCCTTCAGGAAAATAAACACTGGCAACAACAACTAGAAATGCTCCTGCCATTAAAAACAAGGTGAAAAGGAGGAGCTGAGCCAAGTTAATCAGAGAGCTGAAATGAGCTGTTGGAGAAAGGGGCTGTGGGTGACCTGGGGTTTGCAGTTAGCTGAGCGATGTGAAATCTCTTGTGTCTGGCTGAGCTCTGAAAGGAAATGCTTTATTAAATCTTCTTTGTGTGAGATTTCAAGCTGCCTCTGGACTGGAAAATAGGACCATTCCTGTATGTGGCATATAATCAGGAACTGAAGTCTTTAGTGCAGGTTCTTCTGCAGAGGAAACTCTGATCAGCATAGACACATAACTCAGAGGGCTCAGGATTTAGAAAGCTGAATTAGGCACAATACACCCGTGCTCTGCTGCACACCTCTTCTACCCAGTATCCCCAAAATGCTTCACAGAATTAATCATGCTGGCAGCAACACCCAGGCATTAGGAAAGACAGTGCAGGCAGGCATAAATTCGCCCCACTGAATTTAAACTCTTCTGTGGGAAAAGTGGGTCTCAGGTCCATTATCTCAGCTTTCATTCCCACTGGAACATAATACTTGCCCCGACTGGTCTCCTTCACACTGGCTATCCTGGAATTCTCTGGTCTCACTGTATTTTCTGCTGCGATTTGGCCACATTTTGGGAAGCTGGAGTCTTGTTGTCCCTGTCCAGCACTGTCCCCATCCAGTGCTTTGCTGGGAGCTTACAGCTCTTCCCTGTCAAAGCAGGACTGTGCCACCCCCAAATACTTGCAGGAAGTATCTGCTAAAATGAAATGGGGAGAGCCAGGTGCAACAAGAAAGAATTAGGACAGGTGAGAGGCTCCCAGAGGAGACCCCCGTGTCACACAATCTCCCTTGCCCTTTTGCACATCTTGCCTCTCCCTCTGTGCTTGGCCACGCAGTCAGGAAAGCGAGACCTGATGAGAGACAGGACAGGCAGCATCAACCAGATTCCCTCCTCCTCTTGCTCCCTTATTTCACACCACGGCACATCTGGATACGAAGAGCTCTGAGCCTCAATCCACTTGCTGGAAATGGCAGAGTTTGAGTTTCCAATTTGCTTTCTGCAAACCCCAACAGGAAAGCGTCTCAAGGGGCTGAGACACACGGAGCATTCCCCTTCCCTCGTGCCGCCCCTGCTGCAGGTGAGCTCCTCACTTACCTTTTGTTGCTGACAAGAAGCAGGACAGAACCGTTCTGGATGTTGGCTTCTTTGAGAGTCTCGTGCTCCTCGAGCTGCCTGGAGTTGTAATAAAACGTCTTCTTCCAGGAAGTGACGCCCTCCCGCACTAAGTGAGCCCGTAGGTCCATCACCGTGTCTCTGGGCTTGACCGTCAGGGGCATCATCATGTCCTCGTCGGCCAGGTGCACCTTAATGTGGTACCTCTTCCAACGAGAAAGGCTCCTTCGCAGCGTGTCCATCCTTTCCAGCTCTCCCAGGCCAGTGTGGCAGCGAGGAACATGCAGCTGGGAGGTCGGTGAAGCAGGGTTGTGGCTCTGAAGAGGCTGTCTGCTGTGAACCACTTAAAATGTCCTGCCAAACCTGTTCCTCGCAGTTGCCGTGCTGCATGCTTCACATTCCAAGGAAGAGCTCACCTGGCTCCAAGAGCCTGCTGGCTGGGAAACGTCTCCATGACTCATTTCCACACACCCCTAAATCCCATCATAATTACAGTGTCCTCACAAAGTGCTCTTCATTCCAACGGCTGTCAGAGGACTTTAAAGCTGGAGGTCCCTAAAGCTGGAGCTCCCTAGCCATTAGAAACGTGGGCGCATGTGAGAAATGAATGGCTTCAGTAACCTCGTGTCTCCTGCTCAAAAAAACTTGCCGGCTCACCAAAGTAGGCGTTGAGGAACCTCACAGCTATTTAACGTGGCCATTTTAATGAAGTACTCTGCATAGTGAAAAGCTCCTCATGGGGGAGAGCCAGAGCCCACCCCAGTGCACACCCCTCGTCAGCGCTGAGCAGTTTCCCCCCAGCAGGTCTGTGTCGTTATGGTAGGCAAACAGGCGGGGACCCTCCAGAAGGGGTCGGACTCACCCGTTGCTCCTCATGCCATCAGGTATCTACCATTGGCTCACACGTGCTCCTCACCGGTTCATCATCTCCGTTTCCTCTTCCTTTCAGATCCCTGCCTAATTGAAGGGCTGACTGTATCCTGGTCTAGCACGTGAACGGAAACAGTGTCACGGGGCTGCAGGCGCGCCACGCACACAGGTGACAACAGAGGCCTCAGAATACCGAGAGGAACAAGCAGTACTTTGGGAAATACGACGACGACGCCGAAAGGAAGGAAGCGATGCCAGCCGCGGGAGCTGGCTGTAATTGAATGATCCTGCAAGGCAGACTCTGGCAGTCACAAGATGATACTTCAGAGCAAACACCATCAAGATAAGGAAGTCTTCGGGGTTTTTTTTCTTCTGTTTTTTTCTCAAAAAGATCAAGTCACCCTCTTATCTTGTAGGTAATTTCCTGTGGCCCATATTACAGGAATTAATTCCCCTGCCCATTCTTCTCAACAGAGACCAGTATTTTCAGAGCAAAGTACTGCAAGATGTGTGACTTCAGAGTCTGGTCTTCACTAAAAAAGGGGCTGCTCTTGCCCATTAGCCAGCAAAACAAGCTGTCAGATTTTCAGATACGGCAGCAGTCAGCTCCCACAGAGAACAAGAGAAGCGTCCACTCTCCCATAGAGAAACAAGGAGGTTTCTACCCTGTCTTCACACCTCCCTTCTTTTTCCTCGCCAGCCCATCGCATCTCTGCCAAGAACAACAGCAAATATCTTCAGTTACCCCAACAGGCAATGGAGATTTTCCTCTGCACTTGAGAACTGAAGCTTCCGCTAGTGAGATCTTCTTTCCAGATTCAGTCACCGTAAAGGCATGATTGTTTTGGTGGGGACTGGGATTCTTGGGTCCTCACTCTCCCACTGAGTGTCTGCAAAAGCTCGAGGTGAGTCATGTCATGCCTTCGTGTTCCTGTTGGCTCACACCACGACTGCTGCATGGTGTAACACGGGTCCGGTAGGCGCCTTGTGGGAAACAGGAAGAGCTTTTAGCACAGTCGTGGTCTGGAAGCATTTAAAAATGCCTGAACCTACAGATACATGTCACTAACCTTCTTGAAGACAGAACACCAGCCCTATTAGAGAAGGAGAAACTGAGGCACGGAGTGGTGCAGGGCTGTTACAACAGAAAATGTCAGAGGTTACGCTCTGGTCCCCATATCTAGGCATTTCAGTGAGGTCTCGTCTTCCCAGACTTTCAGAAGCTTTCAAGCCTGGTCTCTGGTGTAGCCTTCTCCATGGGCGACGTTCACTTGGGGAGCCAAAATTCATCCCTGATGTCAAGCCAGAGTCCCGGGGTAAAGCAAAGGCCTGATCCAATTGCCACTGCCATCCAAGGGCAGACTCTCATTGACGGCAGCCAGAACTGGAGGAGGCCCCAGACACACCGAGGTCTGGTGGCTCTGGCCAGCAGAACTTGCCCAGTGAGTGCCAAGGGAAGCATAAGGCATTCTCATTTCAGCAGAGCCCGTCTGGCGTCAGCGAGTCCATCAGCTCCATCCTTCTCGCATACGTGACAGCCTGACAGCTGCCAAATACCTCCCTCAGACACCTTTCAGACGGCTCCTGGTTATTTTTAGGACAGCTCTTTCCAGTCAAGGCTCAGATGTGTATCGTTACGTAGAAAGGGGGGATGGTGGCAGAAAGAAAACACACCACTATTATTTTGATTTCTTTGCCAATGATGTGGTTGCAAACTTCTCTCATGTACCTCCATCTGCCCATACTGGGACCCTTCGTTTTATGAAACGAGATTATATTGTAGCCTATGAAAGCCTGGATAAGGAGATGCGTAGCAGTGAAGTCAGTTTATGAAATATTGAAGCAGTGAAACCCTCGCTGGAACACGTGAATGTCTAATGCCAGTTCCAATTAATTTTGAATTTTTCATTAAACCATTATTAAAAGCAAGAGGACAGCAGAAATAAGGGAAATTGACTTGGGCAGTATATTAAGTACCTTAGTTTTGCTGGAGGATGTTTTATTATCTGTCCAAAGCAATTATTTCACCAGCTCTTGACGGTTTGTGGGCTAAACAGAGGTACAGGATAAAGTTCTAAATGGTCTTTTCTCAGCGTTATTTTAATCTCCATCCTCTCCCCTGCGCCTTGCAGCCTACTTGGGTGATGTCTCTGGCATGTCATACCTGGAGGACAAGACGTGGAGTCAAGAGTTCTGAGAAGCTGTGATAATGTGTCACTCTGGCATTATTTACAAATCAAATAAAAACTTATTGACTCAAGCTTTTCCCCATACTGAGGACAAAGAGAAGACATGCAAACATTCAGAGAAACATTCATTAGGAAAGCAAAAAGCAATTTCATACCCAGGTGAGCCATGATTTCTTTTAGCAGAGGGGGGGAAGAAATAAAACAACAGCATTTAGGAAATGTCTCCTCCTCTGTTCTCAAAGCTTTTTTACTCCACTGACTACAGCAAAAGAGAAACACCTGCCTAAATTAGTTGTTTCACTAACATGTCTCAAGCTGGTTAAGATGATCCTGGGCTTTATAATATCTTCTTATAATGCCAGAATAGAGAGATTCATTTCTTAAGTGGGTTTTTTTCCTTTTGTTTCTTTGGCAATGGCTGTGTTGTGGTGCTCTCCTTGCAGGAGACAACAGAGGAGAAGTGGGATGTTTCTCTGTAAGGAGATAAAGGTTTCTTTATTTCTTCATAGCAATCATGGGGAAATTGCAACATCTGGGGAGAATCTGACCCTGATTCCCCTGGCAGAGCCTATAAGTCTTTGAGGAAACCACTCTCTTTCTGGCGAGGAAGGTATTCTGCTGTTTCCTCAAGCGCTCTGATTCCCAGGACCTGTGTTCCGAAAGGCTTTGGCTGGAGCCGTACCACCGTGTGCCGAGGTGAGTGAGGCCTTTCTTATCACCCTGCTTTCCTCCTCCTGAGACGTGCTCGGTTATAAAATGACTGGGCTCGCTTTATATGTCAAGCTGCATCTGCAGCAAGCGAACAAAGAGCTAATAAATGGCTACTAAATGCTTTGAGAAATGGGTAATTAAATGCAACAGCTTTTTAGAGTCCAACGGATAAGCACAAAATATGTAAGCCCAAGTGATAACACTTTCTCCTGATAGGACTTATCTGCAGCATACTGCTCACATCTGCAAGAGTGCTTAGGAATACTATTAACTTCTGGCACACGAGGAATAAAGAGAGCCTTTCTATGATGGAGGAGCACTTCTCCTGGGGATTAGGGCAAAATCCTCGTTGTTTAGACCACTTAAAATCTAGAAAAGCTGAAAGGTGCTTACGTTAACATATGTGGGAGGTGTGAGTGATGAGGGAAGGTGACAGTCTCTACATAAACCCACGATCTCCCCTCCTCGTCAGGCTCAGGGGGAAATGTCCCCGTCATCCTGCCCTGTTCTAGATCAGTCAGTTCTCCATCTGCACCAGCAGCATAACAGATTTTTAAAAGAAGACGTCACCCAAAAGGGGAGAGGTTGATCCTAGTTTCTTTTTATTTTAACACAAAATGAGGATTTCTGCCATTAACACAGCTGAAGTTACCAAGTCGGATGGATCCTGCTGCAGCATCTGAATCAGCCTCTAAAAGACCCTACAACTGGCTGCCCAGCATCAATACTGCATTACTGGGAGCTGGTGGACTCTGTTTGGCATGGGATTGAACCTTAAACAGGCTCCAGAAAAAAAAAATGCTATGTATATTCAGCTTTGAAGGAGCAAACTTGCCTGGTTTTGGAACACAAATGAACCCTGCAAGTTTTCTGAGCAAAAAGTTGGGTGTGAGTTGGTGACATTTTCTGGTAGAAAAGGGAACGTGAAGGAAAAAAACGCAGTAACGCACATGTTAAATGAACCAGTCAAGTGCAGACAATGGGAAAGCTGAAAAATGGATATGGAGGAAAGCATTCTGCGGTGGTAGTTATTTCTCACTGCAGTTCTTTGTAACTTCCCAGATGGGAGATTCATGACCCTAGGAAGAAGTCTGTATCCTCCAGGGTCTGGCCTGTAGCAGCCCATGACTCACTCGCCTGCCAGGTTTGGTAATAAGCTGAGAAACAAGTAAGATGGCAAAATGTCTCGTGGAAACAGCAAAACAAGAGACAAATTAATTGTTGGGAGAGCAAAAAAAACCAAACCAACTCTGTGCATCAAATGATGACTGTAGGTGGAGAGTGCTCGTGCCACTGAGGACTCCGGTGGAGGCAGCATCCCAGGCACCAGCTCCATTCGTTTGCAGGCGAAACAAATCCAGGGTGCCTCAGTCTTAAAAGGTGAGGTAGGTGGAAATAGAAGGTTTGAAGCTCTACCAGCCATCCCACCCGCAGCAAGATGGTTTTCCAGGGGCTGAAGGAAGAAAGAGGATTTGTGGATCTTCATTGCCATCTAATGGCAAGGAAGAGCTTAAAGCTTTCTCTGTGGTCCAGAAATGGGCTCTAATAGCAAAGTAACCGTAGAGGGGACAGCACGTACGGATGATTGTCCTTTGGTCTAAAGGCAAATCTTTCTCTGCGACTGAATGGGGCTCACCAGAGAAGGCCCAGAGAAAAGAAGGGTAGCCAAAGTCTTGAGACAGAGGCGGCCGATTCCTCCTTTTCTGGCACCCTCTCCACTCCACTCTGTAGTAGCCAGGAACATTAACATGCATACAGGAGGGGATCTGCTTTCTTCTGGTGTACCAGGTACTGGCAGAGAGTCAAGCTTCCAAAGCAAGGGCATGTTTCAGGTGCTGAGTGAATTCTGCTTTTTTATTCAAAAGTGTCAAAGTCAGCATCTCAGGTGTTCAAGACCCTGCTGGGACATTAACATGCATACAGGAGGGGATCTGCTTTCTTCTGGTGTACCAGGTACTGGCAGGGAGTCAAGCTTCCAAAGCAAGGGCATGTTTCAGGTGCTGAGTGAATTCTGCTTTTTTATTCAAAACAGTGTCAAAGGCAGCATCTCAGGTGGGAAAGACTCTGCTGGGAAATGCAGATAACAAGGAATATTTAAGAAAGGAGTTAAATTCCCCTTGGATCTAGGCAGGGGAAGAGGAGATGTACCATTTCGGTCACACCTAGCCTTGTCTTCATCCATGGTGAGTAATGGATACTTAATGAAAGAGTATCAGAAAGAGGTTATTGCAGGTTATTACTGCCCTGCTGTACCCTTCACGCTGGGAGACAGCCCTTCAGGGAGAACCCACAAAGAAAAGAAGGTCAGTAAGATGTGAGGGTTTATGGATTTTGTCATTTAAAAGGAAACACCAGAAAGAGACAAGTTTGATGTTTATTCTAGTGCCACCTTTGCTATAGTGTGCTGCTAATGATACACCATGTTATACAGTTTCTAGAACAGAAAATTCACAGGAGAGAAAGAACTATTAGGAGACACTTAAATTAAGAAACCAAAGGAAATTTGGTAAAGGATTGTGAACAGCTTCTTTCTTCTGCTTTGAAACATTTCTAGCCTTGACACATGCAGCTTTGCATGTAAGGAGGAGTTGGAGCTTCGTCAACATGAAAGAGAGGAAGGCGATCTGTTAGGACCAGGAGTTTAGAACAAAGCAGGAGCTGGGGGAGAACGTGGGGACATAAAGTGTCTGCTTTTCCCAGTGAAATGGAACATGCTGTGGGTCCCAGCTAACTTCTGGGCAACAAAAAAGGAGAAGGGATTCAGAGCACAGAAAATTTTGAGACTTGCCAGACATCAGGCCACAGGTCTGGCCTCCCCCAGTCTGTTGAAACGCTTGCTGCAACATGCTTGCCATGCAGCACGCTGCCAAAGAAATGAGCGTGCCCTCGAACAATCTAACTTCATTTCCTTCTGGT
Organism: Apaloderma vittatum; assembly: GCF_000703405.1. Taxonomy (NCBI): domain Eukaryota; kingdom Metazoa; phylum Chordata; class Aves; order Trogoniformes; family Trogonidae; genus Apaloderma; species Apaloderma vittatum. The sequence continues at coordinate 1,420 of NW_009731364.1, read as the reverse complement.
ATCCTCTCGTATTTATGCACCCAACCTCGCAAAGCCTTGCCAGGCCCAAACAATCTGTTGGAAAGAAAAGGAAAAACAAAGGAACTCCTTATAGCACACTCCCACCCACCTGAAAAATATAAATGGTTTGGTGGGCTCTTCTTTTTCTCTTGGTTGCTCACTGTTTCCCAAGCTAATGGCAGCCAGAGGCAGTGAGAGTGACAGGATTATTATTACTGAGAGACCAGAGTGACTTTTTCAGGTATTTCTCTCCAGCTCATGAAGCAGCAAGGGGAAGAAGGGAATGTACCTGGTTGAAGGGCTACACAGGGTGACATGTTCCTTGATGTTCCTTTCTAAATGTGGCTCTGAGTCATGCTACAGAGTTGATTACAAAAATTATCTTCCTGCAGTAGAAATACAAGGGGATAACCCTCTTGTTCAGAGTTGACGCTGAGCCTGCCTAAGCCTGTGACAGGAGAGGGGCTGGTGAGCGGGCTGGAAAGCCACCTCTGCTCGTCTCAGTAATCAGAAGTTATGAAGAGGCTGCGAGAGCAACCACAGAAACAGCTTGAAACCGCGCACCCAAGGCTACGTGCGGCTGGAGTCCTGGGGAGAGGCACGCACAGCCTCGCCTCTGCCTCCGTGACACGGTGCCAGGGCAGACGGGGCTAACGCAGTCCTCCTGCGCTTGACGTGTCTCCAAAGCTGCACCCCCAAACCTGCTCCTTTTGAAAAAGAGCTTCCAACAGGGCCTGTGGCACAGCCAGCCCTCCTGGCGTGCAGGAGCATGAGGTGAAACATCCCTGCGGGGTCTGGAATGGAGGCAGGGTGACAGCAACGGCATGATGAGGGAAGCTCCAAAAGAGACG
>NW_009731364.1:0-550 GCF_000703405.1 Apaloderma vittatum | reverse complement strand
GGAAGAGCAGCGTGTGAGCTGGACCACCAGGTCACAGCCAGCAGAAGAAAGTTATTAAAGGTGTATGTTGCCCCGAAGGAAGCTAGTGGAGATCACCATGGCTGTGCCGTGCAAAGAGGTAACTGCACCGTGGAGGTGGCCACCAGGACCCCCCTGTGTCTCCTCGAACAATTTGTGATCGTTCTGACCGACCGGACACACGACGTTCCACCATCGGCCCAGATCCCCGCGGCGACCCACAGCCCTCAGCCGGGGCTGAGCCAGCAACGAGAGCAGGAGGAATTGCAAGGCGTGATGGTGATCAAGATGGTTTATCAGCCTTCAGTGCCATTTCTGCGGGTCAGCAGCACCGCTGATTTAGTGCCTCGCCCCTGCTCCTTACACCTGGTCCCAGGCTCTGGACCGGCATGTTTTTATCTTTCACTGTTTGGAATTGGACAAAAAAACAAACAAACAAACAAAACACCCGTGGGGCCCTCTTGTCTCAGTGGTACCCGCGGGCCAGGGGAGGGGAGGCAAACATGGCGATGCCCCGAACGCGGGGTTGTTT
>NW_009731363.1:74521-110517 GCF_000703405.1 Apaloderma vittatum | reverse complement strand
TTCTTTTTCTTTTTCTTTTTCTTTTTCCTTTGCTGTCCTATAATGTAGTTTTCATCTGTAGATACTAGTACACTGAGATCACTGTCAAATAAAATATTGTATTCTTTTGTAAAACACTGTCTCTAGCTTACAAATAAGTAAATGAAGGCACAGGGAAGAAAATAGACTTTTTTGTCCCCTGAGGTAATCCAGTAGACTGCTTGGCAAAATGAGTAGAGCTCAGGTCTCTCAAGTTCAGTGGCTCAAGCAGTCATTAAACTGCTTGTTTGACAACCACAAAAGTAATTACTTAATATTTTAAAAATTTAACCCTCAAGTTTGCTAATCTATGAACTTCACTTCCCTGAAGCCAATTTTAGAATAATTTACTGCAACTCTTCTGACCTGTGAAAGGGGACATTTGCATGCAGTATAGGTGGACACTTGGCACTTTCGTTTGGAATTTTACAATATGCTAATATGTTCATATATAACAAGTAGATAAGGCTTTATGTAGTAACATCCTTTTTCTGGTCATAATCTTGATCCTTTGAATACATATGAAGGTGTTTCACCTGTTTCATACAATGTGGTTGTTAATAACATACTTCATATTCCTCTTTTCTCTTGTTCTACTTTTTATCTTCGTTAATTTTCTGTGACAGAAGTTTCTGACTCACATGGGAAAGGCCATCATCTAAGTTAGGGAGATGGCAATTTAGCGTGCTGAGAAAAAGATCCAAAGCGAATCGATAGATTCGTGATATATCCAGACAACAAGATATTGCTGCAAAACAGTGGGTTGATGTTGATTTCAGGTGAACTAGCTGGGTTGCCAGGAGCAGTGTAACTGGTTTCACTCAGACTGAGGATCGCACTAGGCAATGTAGCTCATAGACAGGCTTGGCTAACTCTGCATGGCACTGCATTGTCATTCTGTTGATGAGACAGAGAACAGTAGTTACATGTGAGCTTTGATGTAAGTGTGAAATGACTAATTCTAAAAAGCATTTTTTCTGATTTAAAAAAGAGAGCCTGCTACAGAACTGTGTTGCTGACCTTGGTCCTAAAGTAATAATTTTCTTAAATCTTTGTAAGTATAAAAATCTGATACACACATGTGTTTAAAATCAATAATGTGTAAAAAGAAACACAAGATGCGCTCTGCTGAATTTTCATGTTAATTCATGTACTTTATTTCACAGGCAAAAAATCCCAGGCAAAAGCAGATCACTCTGTGGCACGTGATTCAGCCTCATGACGTTGGTACTTTAATTAAAACAGTGGAAAGTCAGCATGAAATCTTTTGTTTTACAGAAAGCAAGAAGAATTGAGGTTAATTAAAGGTTAATTAGAGTTTAATTGCTAGTTTTGGTTTTTTTTTCCTCTTCTGGTGATAACAGGAATGTTAGAATCCTTGACTTTGATGGCAACAGATTGGGCAGGCCTGGTGTTGATTGCTACTGCCAACATGAAAGTGGTGCTGCAGTTCTGCAGCTGCAGTTCTTAATCAATGAGGTAAGGACATACTTGCTCAGATTCTTATGTACAAATTTAGTTGAATAAATCAATTTGTATATTGTAATGAGTGATATAACGTTTCACATTGACAAATTGTGTGAACAAGCAAGTGGCATATATCCAGAGGGCATTCACCTTATAGCCTTTGAGAAGGCTATTTATGACACTGCAAACCTGGAAAAGTATTACTTTCATACACATGAGTATAAAGTACTAAACAAAAGGCAGTCCGTATAGGAATGTGTGCTGGTAGATGTAAAGTCCATTAAATTACTAAATATTCTGCACAGTCCTGTTTCAAATAGAAATTAATAAATTAGCTAAATCCCTCAATATTTAGGGATATGCTACTACTTGAAGCAGGGAAAAAATGTTGCAGGGGTCATCAGTCAAGCCAGGATGTTTAGTCTTTGTAAGTGGTTTGTTGCAGTCAGGTTTAGATGATGCAAAGAAACAGTGATAGATTATATCTTACTCTGTGCAGAAGACCTCTGGAGGTGGTAATAGGCAAGAAGACTTTCTGGATCATCGAAATCTGTGTTTTTTTCCTAGAATCTCATAACCTGGCGAGATTATAAGTTAGTCTATAGTTCAGTTTTAATTAATTTTCTCCTATGTTGGAAGAAAACTTTTGAGAGTTTCAGGTCTTCTTTCTAAGCATGGAGATCTTAGAGCTTCTCAAAGAAAGAGATTTATTGTTGTCTTTTCTTAAATGTAAGAAATACTTCTTTTTTTCTACATCTTTTGGAGAAAGTACCTGAACCACAGAAACTGAGAAGAGAGAATTGAAACTTTCAAAACAATCAGTCCATGTAATTTTTTAGAGAAAAGCAGGGATGAAAACAGGGAGGCCAAGGTTTGAATTGGTGTTTTGTCTTTTCATTAGATGAACAGCAGAAGCCCTAATACTGGGATTCATTTGATTTTTGTGGCAGAGATTCTCTGACGTTGGTCCAGATTCTTTGGGAGATGAGAATTAAGGCATGGATTACACTGTATTAGAGAAGTCTTACCTTCATATATTTCCTTTGCCTATGTCAACATTGAAAAGAACACTTGCTAGGATTAGGAAGGAAATCCAAGATGCAAAAAGAAAAGTTTATCTGCCAGTCATAGTTGTTATAAACTGATCTTTCAGTTACATCCTCACCCTTTCTCAGAACAAAGCACTGCCTTCTATTTGGGCAGTATCTAGTTCCTCTCTGCCATAGTAATACACAGGGATAGATCCTTTGTACTAAACCTGATTTGAGATGTAAACGTAGTAAACTGCCACAGCAGCAGCAGAGAGCATCATCTGCAGTCCATTTTCACCTGGCATCACTGTTCTGTGTTGAGGAAAAAGATAGTAGGAAAGAGGTAGAATAAGTTCACTTCAAGCTGCCCAGGCAGAAAGAGGCCCTGGACCTTAGGAGATGTCCATTTTGGGGGCACCAGAAGTAGAACCGGTCTTTAGAGTACTTCTGATCTGTGATAAATACTCCTTTTATCTACATCTCTTAGCTCTTCCTAGGTCCTCTCCTCTTGCTACCTGTACCTACCTTCTTGTCTGTGTCTTATTTTTACAGTTCTGGTTTTGAATTTCATGCTGACCTCATATGACTACTGAATTGTGCTTGTGTGTATGTGTGCGCACTAATCCCTTTATCCTCTAGTTGTATCCTTTTCAGTCACCTTTTTAAGTAAGTGGTGTCTGTTCTCTGTTTCGTTAATTTCTATGCTTATGTGGAAATACACCAGTTCACATGTATCAACTTGGTATATAGCTATAACTTGCATTTTAAATTGATAGACTTCTAATTTAACTTTGGCTGATCTTATTCTAATTTAAAATATTTACATTCACCAGATCAATTCAAGTTGACTATTACTTATGTTAGAATATATTTTTTTCTGGAAGAAAGCAACCATCTTTTAAAAGCTATATAATTTTCTACAGGTAGATCATTAACAGTGAGGGTCACTTAACAATAAGACAGAATCTGCAGAACAGTAATATATTTTGCTATATTTTGTGTCTGCTCTAGGGTGCTTTGGTCAGTGCAAGTGCAGATGATGCACTTCATTTGTGGAATCTCCGACAGAAGCGACCAGCTATCCTACATTCTCTGAAATTCAACAGAGAAAGGTATGACTGTGTGACTCAAATATCTCATTAATAAACTAACGAGACTTACTTTTTGGATTTCTAATAATACAAGCTTATTAGTTTGTCTTTCTGGAGGTGGATATAGTTTTATCTTGAAATTTTTTTTCCCTTTGTTAGGGGGCTGGTTAGCTCAGTCAGTTGAGCGTAGCGCTAACAGCGCTAAGGTCATGGGTTCGATTCCCTCTCGGTCCCCATGTGTTGCCTGATCTAGTTGAGAGGTGGCATCCCTGGCAGCAGGGAGGCTGGATTAAAATGATCTCTAAGGTCCCTTCCAGCTTAGGCCATTCTATGATTCTGCAGCCTCCCTGGAACTACAAAAATTTTGTCTGCTTTCCTCAAAATGTTTTTTATTTTACCTTCTATTTGCATGAGCTAGTGTGAAAAGTAGAGTGTTTGGGTTTAAGACCAGCACTGTGATCCTTTTGGCTGATCTGTTCTTCAGCACTAGCCAGAGTACTTCAGCTGGCTGTATCAGGTGAATAATTATTTTCTTTCTCTTGAAAGGGTCTTATTTTTGTAAAATACTGGAAGTTTAGCAGAAACAAATTGTGAATTTGGGAAACTATGGTAAATATCAAATTAATCAGAGACTGGTTTTCTAAATTTCTCTTTATCAATACTTAGCTGTAGAAATCCCTACTGAAAATAGATTAAATGAGTGGTTGTAGTTTTCAAACTCAAACAGAAACTGAGCATTTTAATCTGTCTTTAGCCACTCAAGTAAAGCCTGCTATGATATGGAGCTGGAATATTACACTTTTTTATTAATAAAAAGTTCTGGGTTCCTGTTAAAGAATTAGGCCAGTAGTCAGAAGACCAAGATTTAGTTCATAAATGCAGCAGTTGTTTTTTGTTTTGGGCTTTTTTTTGTGAGTTCTTGAGCAATACAGTTATTCTGTACTTCGTTGTTGGGATGATTTTTTCAAAATTTGAAAGCATTGATATAATACATAGTATGATTTTGACTGAAAGTTTAAGTGGTACTGTAATTCTCTCAGTATACACATTCTATACTAAAGTGCAGCAACTTCTTTTAGATATTTATACATTTGTTTGTGCAGTGGTGAAAGATATCAGTACGTTACAAGAGCTGTGGAGTCAACAGGTTGATCAAAGCTTTAGCTGCAGCAAATCTAAAAAATGTTGTGGAAATGGACTTTTTCTTTTCTTTTTTTATTATTTAGATATGTGATTTGCACTTAAATGTCACAAAGTTGCAAGTTTTGTTGTGGGAAGTACCACTTAGCAATTTAGAAAATATGCATACCGATTCCAAAGAGTTTATAACCTATAGCAAAATATGTCAAGTGGTTTGGGATTGTATGAGGGAAGATGAAGAAGAAAAACTAGATGTTGTACATTTGCTAGCAGCTTCTGGACAGTATGTCTTCATTTGACATAAGCTGAAATATTTGAGTCTTGGTATTTTCATCAGGTAGATACATTATCCACAATTTGTCATTGATAAATCTAAATCTTGTAAAAGTTATTCCTGTACATCTTAGTTTGCCTTTCCCAGCCAGCAACCTTTCCTACAACCCAAGGAATCAATACTTATAAGAATGTAGTGTCTGTTCACCTGTTTCTCTGTCATTTCTCTTCAGAGACATTAACGTGGTGTCTTGGTCAGAATTTTATCAGACTTTCTTGATAAAATAAACTCACACACATTTAGGATTTCTAAAAGGAAACTATTTGTCATCACATTTACCTAAATTTTCTTTTGCTTCTGACAGCTTAAAACATTGGGAAAAATGTTTGGAAGCAAGATATTTGGAACACTGGAAACCTTCGCATAAAAATAAATTTTGTGTAATGACACTTTTGAACAGAGGTTTGCAAAGAATCCCAAGTTGTAGTTGTTTGTAACAAATGCATAGCTAGCTCTGCTGACTTTGATAAAAGTGTACTAAGTTATGAGCAGAATAAACTACTGTGGGTTCCTTTATACATATTTTACTAACTGATACAATCACTGCCATTTAAGTAATTTTTATTAACACATCAGAGGCTATGAGCCAAATACCCTGACACATGACTATATAATATTGTCAAAGAAGTAAGTCTAGGTTTAAATTGAAAAAGAGTTTTCAATAAGTATGAAGAAATAACTGTGCAGGCACTTTTCTTCTTGGGGTTCTGCCCTAAAATTTTTGGGTTTTGTATTCCAGCACATGGCCCCAGAACAAAACCTATTTATTATGTTTTCTTTTAATATACGTATCCATTAGTTTCAGAGCATCTAAGTTTCAATGTTTTAAGTTCTATTACATATTTAGTATATGAAATTCAACATAAGTTTCTGGGCAAGTAGCAAAAAAATAAGGCTAAAACCCTAATTAACCTTTTTATTCATTTGGAATGTTTCTCTGTATATGTTCCTAACACAGTTAAGGCTAAAAGAGAGCTTCCATCTTTTTCTGAATAGATTTTTTGTGTTAAAGCACAGAATTTATGAGTTACAAGATGCTCAGAGAAACAGCAAATAATGGTTACCTTAGCTATAAGGAATTTATGGAAAAAAAGAGATACAAGGGGAATTTGGGAGACTGATAAAGCAATAAGATCAAAATTGATTTTCTTTATGTAATTCAAAGGCATGTCTTCCAAAAATTAATGTCTTCTTCATTGTTGGAACAGTTAAATTTTTTTTATTTTCATCTTCTCCCTTTGCAGGGGGAGGTTAAGGGGAGGCAAGATTCATGATAAAGAGAGTAAGATTATTTCTTTTGTTTTGTTTTAAGTTTGTGACCCAATAAATGAGCTGTTTTGAAGTTTCTTAAATGAGGAGAAGGGTTTGTTGACAGACAATAGGTTTTAAAATACTGATGCATGTCAGAGAACAGTAAGGTGTTGAAAAAGACCATATAGGGAAGTGTTTAGACAGTCAAAGGATCGTTCTTACAAGAACACCATTTATAATTTAATTTTAGATAGCTTTTACAGAGCCAAATACATAATTATGCAGACCTATTTTACCTACGAAAATGGGGCATATGTGGCTTCTTCAAATTTTTCTATTTGTGTGTCTCTCTTGAGGATACATAAAAACTGTAATTTGATTCATACAATATGTTTGTCTCGATGCATTTTATTTTAGATTTTTTTTCTGAACAAATGGCAGATTTACTTCACGAAGTGATGCAATATAATGCACTTAACTCTAATATTTTATCTGCTTATGATGAGGAAGATAATTGTAGTAACCCAAATTCTTGATTAATTTTACTTCAGTGAATTAGCTTTCATGTAGAATCGGGTTATTCTGACGTTTGTAAGTATTTGATGCATGAACTATATACAACTGTTAGATTCTGTTAGATGGATGTCTTTGGCTATTGCTCTGTGCACCAGTCTTCATACTGTCGAACTGTTGAGTTTGCAATTTGCTTCTGTGTCTTGACATTTAAGATTGCAGGATAAAATCTGCTCTTAGCAATGTTTCTGTGTATGTTTTTGAAACTACTTGAGTCAAATTTTCCCCAGCATATACATTTGTATATATTTCCCCCTTTTTCTCCCAGAACGGTAAAAGCCATGGTGTTCATAACAACATATATGCAAAGAGCAAAGAATTCTTAAATGCAGCACATTAGTTATCTTTCACTTACCATGTAGCATTAAGCATTCAGACACTGAATGGCTAACAAAATGCACTTTTGTAGCCGTTAAGTCATAGTTTGCACCTATCCAGATTTTTTTCTTCTTCTGGACTACTGTTAAACTAATGCTGATGCAACAGTAGCAACATTAATTTGTGTCTGATAATTCACTGCTCCTTTACCGTCTGTTTGGAGCACTGTAGAAGGAAAACTGAGGAGTGAGACATAATGGCAAACTGATATTTTTGTTCTACAGTGTAATGCTCTGGAGTTTTTAGCAAGTTATGTGGTTTTGCTTTGAATCAAAGTATAGGATTATCATCTTAAATTTCTATTACTATAATTGGAATGTACTAAAAACCTTCCAGATAACATAGGTGTAAGCAATGTATTTCAGTTCCTAGCCCCACACCAAGAGCAATAATGATAACGTGGTTACTCAAAGACACGCTTGACGGTAGGATACAGTTGATAATATATGATTTGCTGTTCCATTTACAAATACGTTGGACAGGTAAAACCTTTTAACCTCTGGAAACATTTCGTAAGAGTCTTTTCAGTACTTCTGAAGAGCGCTGTTATGATGATGTTCCTTATGTTGGTCCCTGCTTTTCCTTCTCTGATCTCGTAGGAGATGCCAGATTCATCTTCCATAGACATTTAAGGCAAAATAAATAGCTCAGCTACTGGAAACAGACACAATCTCTATCTGCCACAAAGAAAATTAGGATTATGCTAAACCACTGAAAACTATAATAGGCCTTACTTATTTTTAATATAGTCCGAGCAGACTTCAGCAAGTACATCTTTAAAATGTACAACAGTGTATATAGTTTAAGATTAACACAAGCAGGATAGGCAAAACCAGCAAGGATTACAGCATGAAATTCAGGGCCTTTAGGCCTGCACACATTAGTTTCACTTCCAAACACAGTTTGTCTCCTGTTACTCTGAAGCAGAACTAGTTCAGTTGTGTTGACTGACACGGGGGATAGCTCTCCTTCTTTCAGACAGTGCTGACTGCGTGTTAGAAGTGAGCCCACAGCGCTACAGTTTATCCACTGACTTACACCGAGCATACAGGAACATGGCTTGAGAGTTCTGTTGTCTTTAAATCCATCTGCCTGCACTGTGCACCAATGCCATGACAATAGTACAAGTGCCCTTCCACAGGGGTGTCACCAGGTGACAAAATCTGTGTAACTGGCTTTGAAGCTCTGATCTGTTACACTTTCTTCAGTGTTAAGGGTGTGCTGGTACATATTACTGCAATGCTTGGAAGCAAAGAGAAAAAAAACAGGTATTTTTGGATCAGGTATATTTTGGATCTGGTGACTTTTTTGTGTGTCTTGGTCTGTATTCTCTCCCGAGAGTAGCTGTATCTTTGTCTATCTGTCTTGCTGTATCTTTGCAGGATTTTGTGTCCTGGATTGTTACGAGTTTACCTCATCAAAATGACAGCAAGAGGCAATTGAATGAATGAATACTCGTGACTGGCTGTGCAGCCTCAGCAGTACCCGTATCTGCCTACTTGTGTGTTAGGGACTTGTGAGTTACTGAACTTAGATTATCTGTCTCATTTGCTTTTCAAGGAACTGAATTCCTGTGATAGCTTGTCTGCCCATAAATTAGCCTCCTGGTTAATATTGTGTAACTGCAAACTGCGTATTGTTGATGTACTTTCAAAATAGTCAGAGGTCTGTCATCAGCGTGGAAGTAGTTAATAGGTTCAGCGCTGTTGCACAGCCACACTATACCACAAAACAGATTCTGATTACATGGTGTGGTGCAGCATTTAGCTGTTCCAGAGAACTATGTAATTTGAATATAAAGCAGTATTTCACCATACAATCCTGCCACAGTGTGTGGAAAGGATTTAAAACTTTTCAGGTGATGATGGAAAGAATTGAAGTAAGCAAAAGAAGCCATGCTGTTGATTGATATTTGCTTCCACATCTTGAAGAAGTTTTTACAAAACTTCTATGTGCAGATTTTTTTTTCTTATGAATTGTGTATTGCCAGGTTTGAAGACAGCACAGACGTCAAATATGTAAGACAAATGCTGCATGACCATTTGTTGCTTCTGGAAGAACAATGCTGAGGGATTTCAATAACCACTTAATGTTGTTTGCATGCAATTATTGAGCTTGGAAAGATTCCTGAGGCTCATAAAGAACACCTCTGGACAGTAGGGCTGTACGTTATTACTGCAGGGCAAGAAAGTAAATTTTGTCAAATGTCAGTTCAGAAAGACAAAAAAATTTGATATACAGTTTCTCCAGTGAGACTGACACAAATCATGCTGACATAGTTACCACACATCTCTGCCTTCTGTTTAAAAAACAAGAACCAGAACAAAACAACAACAAACCCAAAAACGGCAAATAAACAAACCAAAACAAAAACCCCACAACATTACAATCTTTTTTCTTATATCATGTTATTGAAAACTTCATGGTATACTTGACCTGTAGGTCATAAGAGCCATAAGCTCAGCCTGGAAAGGTGGTATGCAGCCTAGTTGAGATGATTAATGTCTTAGCACAAGCATTTTAATTTTTATTTTTTTGTTCAATATGCATTAACTAAACAATCAACAAAGAGCAAAAATACAAAACATAGATTTGCTTGTTGATAACAAGAATCAGCAATTTTGATTTTACAAATTTAGGAGATTTTGCAATTCCGCTAAAGTAGAATGAACATATATGGGTCTGCTAGCGGAGTGGAGCTGAAGACACCTCTTTGGTGTAGTTCCCTGCAGTTGCAGACCAGACAACTCTTATACCTCCTTTTATGTAATGAACAAGTTTAACTGTGTTTTGCATCAAAAGAGATGCAAAGAAATAGTTCCCTTATGATCCCAGTAAGAAAGGCACTCACACTCTGCAAGTTATTATTCAAAATGCTATTTATTAGAGCTAGCACTATAAAAAAGTATGAATAATATAGGTAATCTTAGATCCCTGTAGAAGCTATGCTTCATCAAACAGGCCTGTAGTCAGCAGGCTTTGCAGACCCCATCCATAGATAGGGTTACCCCATTTTGGTCATTCAAGTTATTCTAGCATTTTCTTATAGAAAATCAACTGTATTCATTATTTCTACCATCAAACAGACAGGATATTCACACTGAAACTTCCTGCTGCGCTGTTAAAGGCAAGGCTACACATGTGGTGCAGTTGCCAGTGGGAGATGCCTCCAGGCAATTTTCTTGTATTTATCCTTCGGCCAAGGGGGACATGCAGCACAACATATGCTGAAAACCTTGCTGGACACACAGCCCAGCCCAGTGCAGGCTTGCGCCTGCTCAGGTTAACTGTGATGGGGATCCCTCACTCCTCCATATGCAGGTATCTCCCAGGCTAGATTGTAACACTGTTATGAAACTGTTCAAGCCGAAGTCTACTACTCCTCCTATTAGGGAAAACTGATGCGTGCTAATTTCATCCTTCTGATGGCAAGAAACCTTCCAGCTTCAACACTGAATTTGTTTTTTATCGTTCTTTGTATTCCCATTTAATATGGTATTCTGGTATTCAGATTGTCATGTCTTTTAAATATTTTATCTGTTCTTTGCAGATAAATAGCTCATTTATATCCATTCACAATCTACTGTATTTATTTTTTTTTCATTACAAAAATCAAAATTCTGTGTTTTCCTTTATAAATTTGTGTCTTTGTTCCCTTTCCATTTTCTTTGGATTTTCTTCTCATATCAGTTCTCTCTGAGCTGGTGACTAGACAAGGAAACATATTCTAGATAGGGTCCCATCCGTGCTTTGGCCATTCTTTTGTGATCTCTACAAGAATATGTCTATTGGTGCATACCGTAATAACATCTTCCTTTCGTGTGGCTTTGTCTTATCAGTGCTTGTGGTCTTGCTGTGTTCAACATTACACTTTTTCACTGATGTATATCTATTGGGCAGGGAATGTGCTGCTTTTCAGTGCAAGCCTTTAAGAGTGGAAAGAAAGCAAGATAAGTGAAATTGAAATTATCTTTTTCCATCCCTTCAATATCATGAGATACAACCCTGAAGTGCAAGTTCATGTTCTTTGAAATTTGAGGCCTTGACCATTTATTGTACTCTACTTGTGCATATTTTTCTTCCTCTATAATATTGTGTCTGCAAGAGGTTTCATTAGTATTAGTACCAAGATCACTTGTGAAATTATGAGATCAGCTATAAAACTAATACTTGAGAATCCTTCAAATATCCAGTAAAATATTTTCTTTTTCAGTGAAATCAAGTGGAAAATAGACATTAAAAATAGAACTTTATAGTGATTTTTTATATATTTAAATGCTGTATTTAATTTTGACATATGCTAGTTTTCCTACAATTGGAATATTCTGGAATAGGCTAACTTTGGTAAAGCTACCTTTCCTATTTTACTGTAACTTTTCAAAATTTATCTTTTTAAAACTCAAAACTTTGGTCAGTGTGTATTTTTAAGTATATTTGAGCAAGTAGTAAGAACATTAAGGTCACAACATTGTAGATGACCATATGGCTTAGCTTTATTTCTATTGGTTTTAATTTTTTATACTTACCTTCTTGGGTGAAATTTCTAATGCATTTTGAGTTGATGCCACTGCAGAGAAAGTGTTGCAAGAACTTAAGCTTGGCTAATTTAAAACTAGTTTTGTTTCTCTATGCTTAAGTGACTCCAGGGTAGAAGTTACTTTAAAATAAGATCACCTTTTGTTGATTCATTGACTGTTTACTAGAGAGATCTGTTGGTTGCCATTTCTAGACCATATCTAGTTCTTTCTTTTCTAATCCCTTCATGATGCAATAAACTCTCTTGTGATTACAGACATCCTGGTCATCTTAACATTCTACAATGAAAAATAAGATCTCTGTTTATATCCAGATCCAACTTTGAATTTCAGAATCTCTGTTCTTTTTTTCATGATGACTTCCACAGTCTTTCCCCAAAGTAATTTTCAGTTAACCGGGATTCTGCCAATATTATTCTTTTCAGTTTAATTTCCATTAAGTGCATTATGCCACAGTATCTGCTTTTATACCTGTTTGGTAAACAACTTCTCCCAGGCAAATAGAGCTGTATAAGATATTTCAGCTGTTTTTACACAGCTCTGTAGATAAAGCTTCTATTTCCATAATGGAACTTAAAATATGCAATAATAACATTACCACAGTATACAGCAATTTCTATAGTAATTTGAGTTTTGATAACTTCTCAGAAAATCTTAAAACAGCAAATAAGCTTACCATGTTGCATTAGTTACATTTCTACCTTCATTTTAAAAGCATTTATCCAAGATTAAGAAACACGTGACAAAGTACAATGAATAATTTGACAAATATTTTTCTATTTCATGGTTATTAATTGCAAATCAATTCATGTTTTTCTTGCATTGGTGTATTAAAAGCAGTTTAACAGAAAATAGCTGAGAATCATGAATAACAGAGAATCATAGAATCATAGAATCATAGAATCATAGAATGGCCTAAGCTGGAAGTGACCTTAGAGATCATTTTAATCCAGCCTGCTCGCCTCCAGGGACACCACCTCTCGACTAGATCAGGCAACAATGGGGACCGAACAGAATCATAGAATGTATTTGACTGGAAGAGACCTTTAAATGTCACCTAGTCCAACCCCCTTGCAGTGAGCAGGGACAGCTCAGAGCCCCATCCAGCCTGACCTTGAATGCCTCCAGGGATGAGGCCTCCACCACCTCTGTGGGAAACCTGTGCCAGTGTTTCACCACCCTCATAGTAAAGAATGTCTGATCTAAATACACCCTGCTCTAGGTTAAAACCATTGCCCCTTGTCCTATCACTATATGCCTTGATAAAGAATCCCTGCCCAGCTTTCCTGTAGCCCCCTTCAGGCACTGGAAGGCTGCTGTAAGGTCTCCCCAGAGCCTTCTCTTCTCCAGGCTGAACAACCCCAACCCTCTCAGCCTGCCCTTGTAGGAGAGGTGCTTCAGCCCTTTGGTCATCTTTGTGGCCCTCCTCTGGACCGACTCCAACAGTTTCACATCATTCTGATTTACTAATAATGGCTGTATTTAATAGCCCAAAGTCCAAAAAACCTGAAAGATTACTTAAAACTAGTCACTTCTACTTTCCTCCTTTAGCTAAAACCGTACCAGTTAACATCACTTCCCCCAATCCACCCCTGAGCTGTTCATTACTTTAAATAAAGCTTTTTACAGAAACTATTTTGGCAAATACATGAAAGTCTTGTGATTTTATCTGAGATTGTGGAAAGCATATCAAGTGAAGGTTTCTAAATAAGATTTTTTTCTCAATTCTGAAGCACCAGGATCTCTGTTTCTGGTTGGTAGTAAGCCAAATGTTGTGGCTATAAATAGTTAAGATGTTTTGGAAAGTGAAATGTACTTATAGCAGCTAGTGCAATAATTTTATAAATTTGCTATATGTATATGCATGTGTGTACACACATATATGTGCATACACACGTGCACACACACATAGATGAAATTGTCATGACCCATTGTACTGCTGGAGAAAAAAGCATAGCTAGTGCAATTATCTGAGGACTTAACAACAGTACAGCCCTCTGGCCTGAAAAATGCTCTTTTCCAATTTACCTCTTCCTCTGTGATACTCCAGCTGTAGTTCCTTCTATTATTTATATGAGAAAACAGATATCCCTTCAAAATTCCATTTTGCAAAACATCTTTGTGAAATTTTGGGTTTACTTCAATAGGGAAGAAACGTGTTCTGCATTATTTAATTTTTATGTCAGATGGCTACCTCCGATTGTCTGCCTGAGTAACTTAGATGTTGTCCTCAGAAAAGAGTCATTTAGCTCTTAGCAGTAGACATAATGTTGCTATATGCTGCAAAACTTTAGATCATACGCTGAGCACTGTGCTTGTTGTTTCTAATGCTTTGTAGAAAATGAGGCATGTTTGTCAGTAGATATCTGGTTTTTTGAGAAAATACAGGGTAACATGTTGTATTCTTTTCACGTAACTGTGCTGCCAAATTACTCTGAGGCCAGGTTCGGATAGCAAAATTTAAAATACAATCACAGAGCCATACATTGAACAACTGTGTTTTGTGGCCTTAGTCCTAACAAATGAGAAGCTCAACAGTGTAATACAAAAATGCATCATCTACTTCATATCATACAATGTCATACTGGACAAGAGCAAAAAAATGTTTTTTAAAATGTCAACAAGTTCAGACAGCATAAACAATCTATGTTATCAGCTGGAATTTTCAGCTTGTTACAGTTATAATAGAGAAATTCTGCAGTTATGTTTTTTTGTTTTTTTCAAATTTGTGTTTTGAGACGTCATTAATAGTCCTGTTCAGATCTATCCTTTGACCTTTGTTACATTAGATTTCCAGACATGTATCAAAGCACTGGAGAACATGCACGCGTTCTATTGCAGTAAGTCATTTGGTTCTTGGAAACCACACCACCCTCTTCCTGTGGAGGCACATGTCAGCTTCAAGCAGAATCCAATACAGTGATTTAGGATACTTTTCCTTCTGTCACAATAAACTCTGGGCATTATTCCAGTAAATCAGAAATAGAGCTAGTAATGTCAGTGTTGAGATTATCTCATTAAACAGTACATGAGCAGGAAGAGAAGAGAGACTACAGACTGCAGAAAAACAAGAACCGTTAATCACAGAGTCCCTGTCTACTGAAGCATAACAAATGAGAACAGCTGGTCTCCAAGAAGTCTACATGATTTTAATTGATGGAGCCTGTTAACATAAAAAGCATGTACATATAGAAAAAGTATACACACATAAAAATTCATGTTTTTTTTTTACTTTGAAGTCAATTTCAGTATTTCAGTCTTTTCCTGACTGTGGAGAGTCAGTCAGAATAACCTGTTAGATGTTCATGTAAAACAGGACTTAAAGTCTTTATGGTAAGAATAGGATAAACACAGATTTGAGAATGTTGCAGCAAGCAGGGGATGAAATACTAGCATATCTTTAGTTTACTTGTCTAAAGCTGTATAAAATCAAGCTATTTAGTGGAAGACAAGTTTCAACCTTTCATCTTTCAGCTAAGTCCCAATCCACTTTTTTGAAACTATGAGACTGGGAAACAAAAACTGCATTTGTTATTTATATGGGTAAGAGGCTGAGATAAACTCTACCCCTAGGTAGTTTTTTATTAATGCAACTGCTCCAAAATCAATGAAAGAAAAATATAACAAAAATTCTCTTTTGAGGACACCATCTCCCTCTTCCATCCTTTCTTTTTTGACTTTTATTTATTGCTAAGAAACTCGGTGACTTTTATTGTGGTCTGTATTGCCCATCACTGTCACTATGCTTGACATTACAACTCCATTTTTACTTAACCTTCAATAAAATGAATGGAGAACAAGTGAAGTACTACAAATAAGAAATAGTGATTTCACAATCCAGTAGACAAGGGAAATATCATTGTCTTTCCCCTAAAGATGAAAGCAAGAATCAGTTTGCCAACCCTATTTTTATTAATTTTCTCACTTCACTGATTTTGTGGAATTTTATTCTCGTTTTTGTTGTCTGATGACCATGAGTTGGCATCAGAAATAATTTGGAAGCCAGTGAAAAGTATGCTGGTTTATTCCACCATCTTTTTCTATTTAAGGAAGCAAGTTTTCAAGTAGTTTCTTTGTCTTTTTTTCTTGGGTCCAAGTCCGCACATTACACCTGTTAATCCACTGCGTTACTGTTAAAGCCAGTTAACGTGATGCCATGCTCTGCTAAGGTAGATACCCATTGAGTTACTGAGGGTATGAATTTAAATGATCGTTATCTTGTATTATAGGAAGTTATTGTGCAGCTCTCTTTTCATATGTGTTGTGGCATGTTAGTGGTGATCTTTTGTGGAGTTACAAGAAAGTTAGTTATAAGAAATAAAACTGTTAAAAACCAAAGGACCTCTTGTATGCTGTATATTTTGACTGTCCTTGTAAAGTGCTCATGATAACCTCGTATGTTTTTATCTAGATACAGAAATTCAGTCTTTATTCAGATTTACTAATCTAACAAAATGTAATGCATCTAATCCATTTTGAACGTGCTGTTTCTAACTTGTTCTGGGTTCTTTTGAATTAACTGTTTGTAAATAATTTATAACACCCATTATAAATGCTCATAGAGTTGCTATACTAGCATTTTATGTAGTTAACATAATCATTTGTATCTTAAAGTATTTCTGAAATGCTATAATCTATTAATTACAGTTGTGATTGCAGATTCATTTGAAATAGTAAGCTCACAAATTAAGAATGAGTCTAACATTAGGCCTACAGGATTATTTCACCTATCCAGAAGTTTTGCACAGGAACTTCTGGCTTAGGAAGAATGAGAGAAATAGCCTGCTTTTAGTCTTGTTTTAATAGGAAAGTAGAAAGGTGAAGTACTGATTATACTAGTGATAGTGATTTGCTTTGCTTTTTATTTTTTTACACTTTGAAGGATTAATAATCTGTCCCAATTTAAAAAATCATGTGCTTCAGAGTGTGCCAATAGAGCCAAAGAAAAAAGCTATGGACAAAATTAGAGTATCTTGAGAAATAAATAATTTTTCAACTGCATTTCTCAAAACTTTATAGGTTTCTCTTTTGGCTGGTTTTGTGGTGTGTTTTTTTTTCTGCTTCTTGTATTCCTCTTTCTTATTCTTGCAACTTATTTAACTGTAATATTTAATGCAAGGGACACCACGAAAAATGCATGTATTTTAAATACTTTGAAGGCAGCAATGGACCACCAGCCAGGTGACATGTCTAAATAATTTGCAGGAGAAGAGCTGCATAAGCTTTTTTGATTTGTTCAAACAAATAACTATATAAGGTATCTAGCAGCCCTATTTAAACTTATTTGCCTAAGATGAAGCTATAAACTAAAAATATTTCCTTAATATTCTCTCCAGAATATTAAGAGAGGGGCAAAATGTCTGTTAATTATATACAGCAGATTCAGGAATAGCTAGAAGAATACTTTGCTTAGGGTATGTTTATATTGAATTTATAGTTTAGAGATGGAATTCTAATTTGTTATACTTCAGCATCTGTAGGGAACCTTCCATCACTGAAATTCTTTAAATCAAGACAGGTATCTTCTAGTAAATTTTTCTATTTCAAGTGGTAATTAATTTGAAGAA
Source organism: Apaloderma vittatum (assembly GCF_000703405.1). Lineage (NCBI taxonomy): Eukaryota > Metazoa > Chordata > Aves > Trogoniformes > Trogonidae > Apaloderma > Apaloderma vittatum. The sequence continues at coordinate 93,132 of NW_009731363.1, read as the reverse complement.
ATCCTATGGCCTGTATTAAGCAGGAGAGAAGCCCCAAATGTTCCTTTCTTATGTTACAGTCCACAGATTAAATTATTGCTGCTGTACACATAATGACTGTAATGAATACTTGTATCTAAACCAATATAAAATAAAGACAAATAACACTCGTGAACTGATTGGGTAAGCTGAATTATCTGAGATACCAAACTTGAAAGGGATGTTGGCAAAAAGATGTATAGCGCTACAAAGTAACTGGTACCACTGCTTTGACTACATATTTCATTCATGTTCCTTCATAAGGCATGTTTATTGAATTGCCTTACGTAAAGCAATTCATTTTACTGTCTCTTTATTTAAAACATTGATCTCTACAGACTACTTTAAGCTGACTAAGCTTAAGTAATGTCTGAAGTGCTCCTACTGTTTGCTAGTATTGATAGTTCAGTCAGGCAATAGGCACAGTAGCTTGTGAGCTTGTTTCCCAATGTTTAATTCTAAATAATTTGTGACTTTCGTTGATAACATGGAATTTATTGCTAGAGATTGTTCACTGAGCAGTTACAAACAGAATAGTCACATTCAGCTCCTGACTAATTTGATGGAAAAATAGAACTAAGTTATAATTATTACACTCGCTGTTAGATATTCTTCACCTACCCAGCCTTGTCAAGAGCTTTATTTGTAGCGTATGCACTGTAGCCTTAAAACAACAAAGAATATTTGAGCAATCTCTATAACACTCGACTGGAAAAAATTCCGAGATGGAAATATTCATGCAGTATTTTGAGAATATAATTTACCTTCATATTCCTCTTTTGTTCAGATATCCCTAAGTAACAGTGGGCTTTAATACTCCGATACCTTTGTTATGCTGTCACCAGGATCCAATGCAATTTGTGTACAACGTGTCTTCAGCTCTAATTCACTTTCTTCTGTACAAGTAACTAGATTAAAAAATAAGACGGACCAATTGTTTTTAATTCAAAATAAGTGTTGGGTGACAATGCTAGGAGAAAATATATGTGACACCAAAGATGTTTCTTAATTTAAATTAAAACTAAATCACAATTTTTATAAAGCTGATGGACCACAACTATCAGTCTTCAAGTCATGTTTGGTTCATTCACTGTCTGCTAGGATCTGAGCATGTGGGGCTATTGTAAATTTTTGAAATTATCTTGTATGCTATGTGGAAGATCTAGTTTGAATAGGAGGAGGTTTCATATTATGATATAGTATCACTAAAATCTTGAAAGGAAAACATGTCTAGATGTATCGAACTGCTATATATTTCATTTGACTCTTAGTCATGCCACTTAGTATTTTAAAGTATTTCCTGCCCTAGAGACTGTGCATACACTTCAAGTAAATTAAGCTAAGAGTTTAAGTTAAACATTGGAAATCCTGACAATAGAGTTCATCTTGGATTTCTGCCTTCCTAGACATCCTGGTTTGTAATCACTCAAACAGTTCATGTTGCAGGGGAAACACTGTTATGTCATTGCTATGCACAGACCCGGCTCACATCTGTCTATGCAACTTCCTTACAATCTGCTGCAAACACAGCACATGGTACGGACAGCAGATTGCATGGATTGCTCCTACTGTACATGTCTTTTACATGTCTTATGTAGCTGATGAGCTCCAAAGTTACATATAGTCCAGGGAGAAGAATAAAAACCTCCAGAGGCCACTTACATCCTTTGCACGATCTGCTGGAGACAACTCCTTTTCTTTGTTGCACAGGTTTAGGCACTTCAGGTCTGCTACAAATTACTTTGCTTGAATATCTGTCTAAATGTTCTCCTGTACTTCATGACTTAAAGCAATGATCTCAGCTATAACATTACCTTGTGAACTGACAGAAAAACACTTCCTGACTACACTTCCTGACTACACTTCCTGAGAATACTGGTTACCCAGAAGAAGCTTCTTCAGAAAGGCCAGTTTGTTCTCAATCACAGGAGAAGGAGGGGCGCTAGATCAGCCTGACCTTCTTTGTATGTCAGTGAAGACTTCCTATATTAGTTTTGTTCAAAAATATCAAAAGATTATGAGAATAGTGAGGAGGAAAGAAGAGTTGAGTGGAAATAATTTGTGCTTGCTCGTGGACAGAGAAGGGGACATATACAGAGTCATGAGGCACACTCAGCAACTGTAGTTTTTATTGCTGGGGAGAAATCCTGCAAAGTCAAGAAGGAAGAGGAGGGCTTATCTAGAAGTCTTCCTCTATTGTGAATATTCCTTGAGAGCTACACAGGCCACAGATGCTCTAAGAAGAGCTTCTCTGAAAGAGGACCTGACAGAACACCAGCCGGTCATTGGCTAGTACCAAGGAAGACACTGGCTAGTACCAAGGAAGTGCCCATAGAACAGCTTGTGGTGATGACCAGCTGAGTTAAGTACGTCAGCCAGTTGGAGAGTACTGAAAGCACCAGAAGGGGCTGGAGAAGATTCCTTGTGTTGGGAGGGGAGCTGTAATCACTCCACTGAAAAGGTAGACTTCTGATATGCGTCTCCTTCTTAAGAAGGAGATCAGCTTCCTCAGCAGCTGAACTTACCCCTGGTGGGACAGGTCACTGTAAATTGAGGGCAAGACAGTGGCTGTAACTTAGTAGTCCCTGAGAAGTGAGAAAAGTGGTCAGGCCAGGACCACAGCTGGCGTGCCTTGCAGCTCCTGAGATTGCTTCCTGTCACCTACGCATGTTCCAAAGTTAATGCTCCTTCATGTTTCATCTTTGTCTTCTCCTGTAAATTTGTGAGATTTCCCTGTGTTCTGAGAGCCTGGAGGACCTTGAGAGGGAGTTCAAGCTGATGTTTGTTTTCTGTAGGAACTTACAGAAAATGAACCCTTCTGCCAATCAGTGCTGGGTAGAAGGGCTATATATGTTCTATGCTTCTCCGTATTTAAGATTATCTGCATGAGGGAAAAAAACATAGTATAAATTTAGTTGCAGTTTTGATGTCAAGGAATGAGCAATTAAATAATAAAACTGGAAAAGCTGTTCATCATCTTCCACAGCTCTCCCCACACTCCACCAGGAATAGTGTTCCAGGAAATTTTTTCATACTAAAAATAGAAAAAAAAATAACAAAGCCAAAGCAGAAAGAAGTGTTCCCAGTATTATCTTTTCTTTTTCTTAGAGCAGTGTGATTAGTATAATAAAGATGATTTTTAAGCCATCTGAGGGTTTTTACTAGTATTTTGCTGAAAGTAGCATTCTAAATTTTTTCAGCATTGTAGTATTCTACTAATACATAACAAGACTGTTTGATCAGAGTTGTTAGATTGTAGAGTACTGTGATTTTCTCAAAAATATACCTCTTCAAGATTTGTTAGGGAGAATATATTCCTTCCAGAAATTAGGGATGATTTTTTTGACAGTGCTTGTCTCTTGTATTGCTTACATAATTTTAGAAATGTTTTCAGGATTTTCCTTAAGTGTTTTTGCTTAAATTCTGATTTGGGTGTTTTATTTGACAATTATTTTTCTAATTATATTTTATATCCTGTTTTATGCTTTGAATATATTGAAAAGCTGATACAATGTTCCAGACCATTTTGGCAGCATAGGAACACCTTTTTTTGGTATTAGTCCATATTTTTTACTTTTTCTTGCAATAATCAATGAGATTCATGTTGTGGTTTGCTACTAAGAACGTATAATAACCACATTTCTGCCTGACTTTCTGTTAAGTGATGTAAATTTGCAGGTCTCCATTTAGTTGAGTTCCATGTTATCTCAATCAGATTGACAATTTGATTAAATTTTGGCAGAAGCACTTTATGTTGGCATAAATCACCACAACCCCTACCTTCTTTAAGAAGACGCATAGCCTTTCTTTATGGCTAATTGACTGGTTTTTGTAAAGGCATCAAGGGACATCTTAATTTCCTCGTGGGATATCTGACTAATAGAGGGATACCTTTCATCCTCAATGCAAACTACAGTATGAGACTTCATTGTTTTCTCTTGAAGAAATCGTTATGTAATTTCAGTACTTACTGAAATGGAAGGTGTTCATTAAAAATCTGAGTCTTGCTTCAAAGCTTTCAAGCCTCAAAGTCAATATTTTCTGTAAAAGTAATACATAAAGCAGTTTGCATTTAATTTGCATAATGTAAAAGAAAATTAAGTCAGAGCAGTGCATAATTTTCTGAGAATATGAAAATATGGCATTGTTTGGTGAAGCCTAAAAATGTATCATATTAAAATGCCTAGCAATCCCTATGCTCTAAGAGATTTGTTACATATCTGAATTGTCTTTAAGGGAATAGCATTTTCTTATAAGCTCACATATTGTAAATGGTGATGTTTGGTAAGGTCTAACAACCATCTGGGTAAGCAGCGAAGACTCATAGGGTAGGTTTCATTGTGGAAGAAAGAACATGCAGAACACTTTCTTATCTGGCTGTCCCATAAATCTATCAGAACAAAATGAAATTATTTAAGAGGAAATTGCTGAGCTTAAAAGATTTGTGGTTGTTTTCTTCATTCTTTAGCAACTCCTAATTGTCTTTTGAGTCCTTCATACTTATCTCCAGACTTAATAGCTACTGATGCCTGCGATTTCAGATAGGCCAGCAGGAAATTCTAGTAACTGATGGCCAGTAGTGAGTATTTTAGTCTGATTTCTCTTACTGTGGGATGTTGCTCTTGAAACATTAGGTTCTTGAATTTGTGGGCAAGTGGAGGATATTTCATGGCACTTCAAGAGATGGTTTAGTGTAATGGTGGTGTAGGGCTGTAGGTTGGACTTGAGGATCTTTAAGGTCCTTTCCAACCTTTATGATTCTATTCTATTTCTATTCTATTTCTATTCTATTTCTATTCTATTCTATTCTATTCTATTCTATTCTACTCTATTCTATGATTCTATGACATGCAGTAGCTGCGAAATTAGACACCCATTTAGTTGAATGGTTGTTATGGCACTACATGCTAGAGATCATAACCTAGAAGGTAATTTCAGAAGAAAAAAAAGAAAAAAAAAGCTGACCAAAGCAGCCTCATGAGCTGTCTGAGGTGATTTTGAGACTATTCGTAATCAAGGTATTGGATTCAGTCTTGCACTGTTTTCTGCCATACATGTTATGGGTTTGTGAATGGATTTATCAGAGGACTGAAAATTAGTATGGTCCTAGGTTGACTTGAACATGATTCATCTGGTGACACAACTGCAAGTCTTTGGGGTAGCAGTATGGAAGCTGAGTAGGTTTAATTTTGTAACTCTTATTTGTCAGTCACTGGACAGGTACATTCTGAACACTTTCAAAGTCACAAATACTTTCTCTTCCTGTATTTTAACAGTTTACTACAAACAAATGCTGAATGAACATCGGTGTGAAGTGGTTAAGAAGATTTATCAGCCAAGGTTTTTTGCATGGGCTGAGACCTAACAGTGCATACGTGTGCTTTGGAGTTCAAGAAAGAAAATAAGAGCTAGTACAGAAACGCAAGAAAAAAAAAAAATTAATTTAGACTAAATACGAAGCTAACCGACAGTGTACCAAATGGCCTGAGGAGAAAGCAAAAGAATGTGTTGTTTAGTTTAAGGAGAAGGATCAGCTTCACACTTGTAAAACTATAATTTGAAATTGTTCGTTGTATCTGTTAGGAGCAGGACAATAAAGCTAATGGCTTTAATGCCAGTAAGGAATATGTAGGTGGCATATACTTCCTGCATTTTCTCTGTCAGATGTTTGTCGATCTGAGTGCACCCACAATATAAGTACTAAGTTGCTGTTGGAAAGCATTTTCATTTATGCATACTAAACTGTAATTCCCATTCTCAAAGCAATTATCTTAGTTCTCTTTCCACTAAAGACACTGAAATCATTGCCAAAATTAGAGAACTAATGGAAAAATTTAGCGCTGTGGTGATGAATAGAGGAAAACCTATATCATACTTAAGTCTCACTTGAATCAACAAGGCTTTCTGTGAAGGGTAAGCCTTATTCTGAATTCGTGATTCAATTATCATTTTCCCCATAAATTAGGATGTGAAGACTGCATATTTCAACTGTGTTAAATCCAGTGTGATACGTATGGGAAAAAAAAAAAAATTGCTCGCTTGAATGAATTCAGTATTAAATGTTCTGACACATGATTAGCTACTTGGAAAACTGCAGAACTATGTAGAATCTGTTTGGAATCTTTTTGTTTGTTGAGAGTACCTTACAGGGAACAATTACAGAAAGTATGAGAAGTATGTGTAAATACTGAACAATTCCTTTCATTCAAAGGGTGGCAAATGTTCTACTTAGAGGACGTTACATGACTGTGAGGACCAAACTACTGGAAGATAGCCAGCACCTCCCTCACTGTTTTATAATTAATTCAGAAAGATTGCTGTACAATAAGAAATTGAAATATATATGCTCTTAAATACTATTTGTATCTTTGTGGGAAAGGAAGGTGTTAAGGACAAAAATTGTTTAGCTGTTAAATCAAATTTGTATATAAAAGCTAGAAATAACCTCCTTGTGGAACTGAATGATAAATATAATAACATGTGGCATACAAAGCAAAATACCCGCTTTTTGTCAAAATTAATGAGTCTATACCATAAGATCAGATTAAATTTCAGTCTCTATTGCTAGCATGCATTTGATTATATTTTAGTGGCAAACGTTTTTGTCTCATACAGATTTAGTATTGCTTGAATTTATGCAATATCTATATCATAACTATAATGTCAAAGAAATCTGTGAAGACTTTTATGTATTATCATGAGAAACTGTCGTGACACCCTGTAAGAATACTATGAATCCTACAGATTCAGTTGATGATATAATACTTAGAGTGAATGTTTTGTAGGAATGATAGTGCTACACTTCTGTTGAGCAAAACACTAATCCTGCTGTTGTCCATTAACTTCTACTTGCTGAACTGGGAAAAATTCTTATTCTAAGACACAAAATATGAAAGCCTAACTTGAGAGTCTTGGATACTTATCATAGTGCAATTTATGTACTCACAGAGATAACATGACTTTGACTTCAGTGCTCAGGAAGTAAATCTCTTTATTCCTGCCCTTAATATAGGCAGCAAGGATGTCCCTGTTTTGTTTCATCATCTCTTACATGATTTTTCTGGACATGACCCCTGAAACCTGCACATTCTTCAGAATGCTGTGCCTGCTCGGCAGGCTTTTCTTAGGTTATAAGATGGAAGGCACAATAATTTCACCTGCAAAAGTGTTGAAAAGTATTATTGATATGATATTCAGTCACTTTTTTTGTTTTCCTTTCCAGGATTACTTATTGTCATCTGCCATTCCAGAGTAAATGGCTTTATGTTGGAACAGAGAGGGGAAATACACACATTGTAAATATCGAGTCCTTCATTCTTTCTGGATATGTTATCATGTGGAACAAGGCAATAGAACTGTAAGTGCCAACTTTTTTGTAGTTGTGTCTGTGGACATTTTTGTAGCCATCTTAAGATTCATTTTAAAGAATAATTTGATTTTACAAATATTAACAGATCTTTTGGAAACCTTTTATTTTAGTGAATGCATGTGCAACACTAACTTTTGTTACAGGACATTAGGAATTCAGATTTATGATAGAGACCATGTAATTGTATTTTATATAATATAAAAAATTATTTGGCAGTCTATATAACTATGAAATCCCATGAAATGTAGATAATCATTAATCTTATAACTTCAGATTTTGCAATTTTTATGAGAGTGGCTGGTTCACCATCTCCTCCAAACATCCTGTGAAGAGAATAATGGAGTATATGTTGGCCCTAAGACTCTATGGTGAACTTTTCTTCATTGAACTGTAGAATCATTTAGATGAGAAGGGACTGGAGGTTTCTAGACCAAGCCTTCTGCTCAGCGCAGGGATAGTTTCAAAGTTAAATCAGGCTCATCAAAACCTGATGAAGTGATAGAAAAGGTACTGAGGGTCTGTTAAATGACAGTTCTCTGACAGGCTAAAACGAGTGCCTGTGTTATGGGTGTGAAGTGGAGGGATACATACAAAAATCTGAGGGGTATAAATCTGTACTTTCTGCAAGTAAAGGCCTCCACAGAAGTGAAAAATTCTTTCTCTGCTCTTTCAGGGAGGTTGTGGAGTCTCCTTCTCTGGAGAATTCCAAAACCCGTCTGGACACGTTCCTGTGTGACCTACTGTAGGTGATCCTGCTCTGGCAGGGGGGCTGGACTAGATGATCTTTTGAGGTCCCTTCTAACCCCTGATAATCTGTGATTTGGTGATTCCTCTGTGAAGTTCCAGAGGAACTGCTGCAGACACACCTGCAGCATTTTACACAGTTTCTGAGACATCTGCTTCATGTTGTGAGGACCCTGCAACCTCTGGCAGTAAACTGAAATTCACTGAGCTCAGTGAAGCAAGAGGGCAGTGTCTAAGAAGGCGGCTACAGGCTTACACTAGTGGATCTAATTCTCTGTCCCAAGCAGAGATTACATTGATAGCAACCACTTTTCCCCAAAATTCTACCCTTTCCTTTTTTTCCCCCTGCTGTTATTACTGACTTTCACTGTGTCCCCCAGGTTTACAAAACTGATACCTCATTTTCTTTCCTCGACTCTGAACCCACCAAACTTCATAGGCACAGTCCTAAAAATCTACTTTTGTCTTAAAAGGAGATAAAAACAAGGATTCGAATAGTAATCAGGATTCAGACAGTCTGCTAGTAAATCTTTCATCCACTTCTCAGTTTTGGAATGTTTGTTTGTCCTACCTTTGTAAAACTTTGCTCAGCTCTTCTCAGTAGTTTTGGCTCAAAAATTACTGCTAGAAAATGTGATTTAGTAAAACCCAGAATTGCTATGTTCATTTTGATGAATTCGTCAAGTGAGATGTATCTTAATTATTTTCTTTTTCTCACTTTCTCATGATATTGACATGTTACAGGGATTTTTGATTCCTGTATTTTACAATGTATGTATATGTACTATATATAGTAGATAATGCATTTGAGGTTTTGAGAACAATGCATTTTCATTTTGTATGCATTTGGAGTGCATTTCTTTACTCCAGACATAAGAATGTTTCTATTCTGTGTGGAAATAAATCTGAAAGTTTTTCGTTAAATGGAAGAGCCTTCTACTAAGTTTCACTTCTTAAATCTTTTGATTATTTTTTTAATTGGCCAAAACAGACCTTTTTCATGAGAACAAAATAGAATAATGTTTCTCTTCAATGAAAAGTATGGGGGAAATAAAGGTTATTTACTAACAAGCTTCAGTGCTGAGATGTTGAGCTAGGCTAGATGCTGTGCGGGAAGCTACCTTTCTAGAACCTGCTAGTAAACAAGCAGCCTCTCCTATCTTCTTTGTATTGTCTGTGCAGGAGTATGCCAAGATTTTCCAAGTTTTTTCTTCCATAGGTTATGAAAGGTAATGACAATATAATACAGATAGGCAGTACTTGGAGATGCTGCATAGTTACCATAATAGTTTCCTCTTCTAAAAAGCTAGTCTGCCACATACTGTTCTGGTGACGGTTGAGCACAGGTATTCATTCATTGCTGCTATTGTTCTATCAATCTTAGAAGTACAACTTGATCCCTGTTGAGCGGTATGCTGGTCTAAGAAGGCTGTGTTCTCTCCATTCAACCAACGGAGGACATTGTCCTTGCCTGTATTACACAGGTAGATGAGGAATCCTGTCTCCAGGTTAATTTCTCTGTATTAGAGTAAGAGGCTGGTGGGGATAATGGTGATATTTGCCACAGCAGCCACCTTTAACAGATGTTGTAGCACTGCTGAAGTTGAAACTAGGTGACTTTTCTCAGTGAAGTGATTGGAACTCTCTCTGGTAGCAAACTATGATGCCTCTTCCAGTGCTAGTGCTTTCTTGTAGGAAAAATGTAACTTCGAATAGCTTTGAAGGGAATGTTATGTCATGAAGATGGGGTTATGACAGTAGACTTGTCTTTAGAATTGTACTGAGACATATTTTTGAGACAACAATTTTATTCTGCGCCACAGGTATGTTCTTATCTGATCATATTTTTTGATCTTCACACTATTTTCCTTCAACCTTCACATAATTTTCATATTTTAGTATTATAGAATCATACAATAATTCATACTGGAAGGCCCCTCTGAAGTTTTCTAGACCAACTTCCTGCTTGCAGTAAGATCAGCTGTGAGACCAGCTTGTTCAGGACTTTATAATTTCATAGGGCCTGTTAATGTTAGGTGCTTTCAAAGAAGAAACAAAATAAGAAAGCGCATGTATGTGAAATTTCAGCCTTACCATGAATGATATAAGAGGTAGCAGTGCAGTATGATCACTTTTGCTTCTGAGATAATTATTTGATTTCAGAATGTAAGATTAGTCTGAAGATGTTGCTATTCTCTATAAAGGTTGGAAGGAGAGAGTTATACTGTGCAAGTATATTTGTGTCAAACTTACTGGCAGAGAAAGATTGCTCTGCTGCCATATTCAAGTCATCAGTTTAGATGGAGTGTGTCAGATTTGTGTGTCATCTGCACAAACAAGCCTGGAGGAGAGTTCTTTCTTCTTCATGCAACCCTACCAGCATAACTTGACTTTCTTTCAAAATTCCTTCTCTTGTGGTTTTTTTTTTCCACTGGCTTGTACCTACTTCTAATGAAATCTCCATATATTTTTATAATGTGGATTTAGCTCAGTTGTCATTAAGATTTCAAGGCTTTACAGTAAAAACTGATAGAAGATTGAACTGGTTAATTTTTAAAAAACCTGAAATGCTTTGAGTTTGGAATGTTAAACTATATATTAACATACCTAAGTCACTGTAAAGCCAGATTGCAGCTCATTTTGTGAGAATACAGAGAAAAAAACCTCAACCAACCAAACAAAAAAAAAAAAACAGCTGAAATTCCAGTGTTCTCTCTCTATCAATAACAACCTTGTAAGAATTTATGGGGTTTGAAGTATCAAAGAATTGGGCAAATTGGAACTCAGTTATGACAGTGGTGATGAAGAGCAGCACACAGAAAGAGAAGTAGCAGTCTAGGAGCAACTGCTAAGCCCTCTGTGTGCAACTCAATATGGAAGTCATTCCTAGTATAAAGAAAGTGCAAGTTGCAAGGCGTCCTGCTTCTACTAAACATTTTAGGAATTTTATCTAAGAGCTGCATCTTGAGGTTGAACTGATTCTCACTTACTCCAGTTCCCAGCTTTGATCCACAGGATGTGAATGATGCCTGTAACTTACTTGTTCTTTTTAATTTCTCTATGACTCTACCAATGAAAAGAAAGTTCAAATTTCTGGTGCGCTACACCTTTGTGGAAGGCAGAACTGCAGATGTCTGACTACCGACACTACAGAGTTATCTGCTTATGCACATGCTTTTCTCAGCACTGTCACATTCATTCAGCTGTAATACCAAGACAATGTTCTTACAACATTATGTAAGTCACTGTGCTTCTTAGACTGCATAAAACTTCGCAGAATGATGGAGGAATACATCATCTATGTATTGTAACATTGCTGAAGACTTCTTATTGAGCTTTCTAATTTTAGAATAAAATAATTAAATAAAAGCTTCCATCCTTACAATTTTCTTGAAGAGTCCTGTTTTACAGCAAATGGTTTCTTCATTTCCGTCCTGTTTTGCTGACTAAGAGTCAAGTCTTGCTCTCTCATGTCCCAATTTGAACATGCACCAAATAAATTTTTACCTGCTGCCATCAGGAATAACTTCTGATGAAGTGCAAAACAGCTCCAAGTATCACTAGCTTCTTAACAAGCTTCTAGTTCTGTACAACTGTCATGGGAATCTTTTGTTCCAATTTAATTCTTGAGAAGTCTGGTTTTGCAGCCTTAAATGCCAATGAAGGCTATGAAACGTTGCAGTCTTTCATATCATTAGCTCATACTTTCTCCTTGGTTATTTGAAGGTAGCTTTTGCTTCAGAAATTTTTTACTGCAAACAAATGCTGATAGTTTTTGGATTCAACCTTCTTTTTTTCTTCTTGCTGTTTATGGACTTGGTTTTGTGTTATATTCTTTTCAGGACATTTCAGAGCTTTTGTTTTCTCCGTCATTCACAGCTACATCCCAGCTAGTATTTGGGAATGAAGAATTCTCTGCTCAGCTATTTCACTGATGCCTTATTTTCACCTTTCTCAAAGAATTAGATCTAGTTAATTTCTACACAGTATCCTAAAGCCAGCTTGAAGGAATGCCTCTACACAAGTATCTGGCATTGACAGGAGTGTGTTTTATTCGTAATAGCTTCAAGTGTGGTTGATTTCCCAGCATCTTTTCATCCTTTCCAGGAGCTGCTGGATCTCTGCTTTTGCTTTTAATGTAATTCAACAGTGTTTTTCCTTCTTTGTAGGCTATTCCACAATGACAGCATACAACTTTCTAGTCTCCTTGACAACTCTACTGTAATAACAATGAGGGGAAACAAAAAATTTTATATATACTAAAGCTACCTAAGGCAAAATGTTTTAGTGTGCAGGCATTTCCACATGCAGTATAATTTACTTTATGAAAGTAGTAATTATTGTATCTGTAGCTCTGATGCTGTTTCATGAGTTCTGTAAACTAATATTATTGATATAATATAGTTAACTGAATAATTGCTTCATATAATCCTACTTGTAGTGCAGTCATGATGTCTACCCTTAGGAGAAATGGACTGTAGAGCCTAATGTCTGGCACTCCTTTTACAAGAAACCCTTCTCTAGGACTCCAAAAGACAGCACTATTATTTATGTTTATACACACTTTCCTTGAGGAGGCAAGAAGATGCAAGAAGTAAGGCACTGCTCTGCCTTTAGCAGGCTATTCCTGGTCCTAGCGTGGTGCAAAGGTCTGGCTTTGGGTTCCTAGCTACAGGCCTGCACTAGGAAAGAGATTAGATCACGTCAGGAGAAGCAAGCAAGATCTATTGCCAGATAAAATTTATCATGTCTTTCCTTCCATATTATGCCATAAAGCAGGGTCAGAACAAGTTAAAGGCCATATAGAATGGAGAATTTTACAGGCCTTTAGTGGACAATTTTCTTCCCTGTCCCATCTGGACTGGTGTTGTTTTGTATCACTGTATCCTCCCCAAACATCTCCCTCAAGATCAAACTACACATGCCCCAAACCAAAGCAGCTTTGTGCTACTCCTTGTGAATATTCCTTGCTGTTTAGTCCAAAGAGGAACCAGTTTTGAGACAAATACTTTATCTGATATGTATTAAAAAACAGTGTTCCTAGGAGCCCTGGAAAGGCAGCACAGGAGGACTGCCAGGAAGTAGACTCTAAGATTCCAAAAAGCTTCAGCAACATCTGTTTGTCATCACCCCCAAAATTGTATGATCTTATCTGTGATGGCATGTCTGAAATGAGTTTTAGGATATACAACTCTGTGAAAAGGATCCTGTCTTCTTTCCTGACAGAGTTAGTGTTATGCCTGCCAAACTTCATAGGCTCTCTGTTTCCTCTTACCTATGTATGATCAAAGCTGGCAGCTGTTAAGTGATCAAGCTCACCCTGGTGGTAGGTGGACTCTGGCTGGTTATGAGACAAGCACAGCTGCTCTCTCACTCCTCTTCTTCAATAGGACAGGGAAAGAAAATAAGATGGAAAAGTTCATGCATCAAAATAACAACAGGGAATTCATTTACCAGTCACTGTCAATGGGCAAAACAGACTTGGAGAAAATGAATTTAATTTATTGTAAATTAATATAGAGTAGAATGGCGAGAAACAAAACCAAAAGCTAAACCACCTGCCTTCAACCCCCATTTTTCCTCAGGCTCGATTTCACCCTTTCATTCCCAACTTCTCTACCTCCTCCTCCTTCTCTCCCCTGAACAGTGCAGGGGAATGGGGTATGGGGGTTGTGGTCAGTCCACAGAAGGTCCTCTCTGCTGCTCTTTCCTTCTCACACTTTTCCTCTGCTCCAGCATGGGTCTTGCCACGGGCTACAGTCCTTGAGGATAAACCTGCTCTGGTGTGGGCTCCCCCAGGCTGCAGTTCCTTCAGGAAATATCCACCTGCTCCAGCAGCTATCTTCCATGGGCTGCATCTTCCCTGGCATGGCCCTCTCCATAGGCTGCAGGAGAGGCATCATACCCTGACACTTGGAGCACCTCCTCCCCTCCTCCTTTGCTGGCCTTGCTGCTCGCAGGGCTATTTCTCACTTTTTTTTCCTCACTGCCTGTGCAGAAATTTTTTGCCCTTTCTTAATTTTCTTTTTCCTGAGGTGAAAATCAAAGAAGCCTGACCCAGGTCAGTTATAATACAAAACAGCTAAGCTGTTTAAATGCTGAGGGGTAAGATAATACACATATTAAGAAAAAACTTATATCAAATATAAAGAGAATGAGGAAAAAAAGATCTCATACTTCTAGTGCACAGACTGCTGTGTTTGGTACCAACTTTGCTGATAATGTATGTGAAGGCCTTACTCAACAAAACTAAATAAACAGCTAGCAACCTGATAAGGAAAAGATAATACTCCTAAAAGTATCCTGCATGGATGCAATCCTGCATCATGTGCCCTAGGCAATCCTGTTTTAGCAGGAGGGCTGAACTAGATGATCTCTAGAGGTTCCTTCCAACTCTAATGATTCTGTGAACTAGTTTGTGTGACAATGAAAGTATAATTAGCCTAAAGTTAAACGTAAGGTAGGGTGACTACAATTCACGTAAGAGTTTTCTTGTACCTCAAGAAATATTAATACTTTTTTTTTTGGAAAGCAATGACATACATATCTTAAAAAGAAAATGGTGATTTGTCTAAATTGGTAGCTACAAAGAGCAGCCCAGATGACATCAACCTTTAGCTCAGAAAAACAGTATGCTTCTTCCCTTTCTCCCTCCATTTGCCCTGATTTTGCCAATATTCCTACCAAAGTACATATACTGGTGTGACCAAGCAGCCCAGCCTGAATACTGGTTGGTCCAATGGGCTGGGATTACCACCTACACCAATATGCCCTGTCAGCCTGCATGTGCCCTTTCCACCATTTTGTGTGTTGCCAGCCTTTAGTCATGCCTGAGATTTGCTTGGCTCTGCTCCCTCTTCTGTCATCTGTCAGCGCTTCTTATCTGGCTAAAAAGTAAAATTTCTTATGCTGCCTCTTCTCTTCATGGTTTTTTTCTTTTTTTCTTATCCTTCTTCCTTTTCCAGTCATGGCATAGGCAGCATATATCTCAAACAGACCTAGTTCTTTCCATCAGCATACTCTGACCAGTTCAAAAAAGTGAACCTCTGTCAGAAAAAAAGTTGAAAACAGCCTAGAATGTCCCAAGATGTTATGTTCACTCCTTGAGGAGAGATATGTGGGTCTAAGCACTGCTTGCAAATACCCTCATCTCACCCCTCAGTTCCCCATCACTGCCTACTTACTCTGCCTCCTCCAAGGTCTGGTGTTACGAAAATGACTTTTTTTATCCCAGTACAGGTTACTCAGAAACAGAAGCTTAGTCAGAAGGGTCCCTTCTGGGGAGTTGGCGTGGATAGGAATGACAGCCAGATATCCCACTAACGGCATCTCTACAAAAGTTGTTGTGTGCCGTATCTCAGGTCAAACTGGTACTTGCTACTGGCACCATTAAAGACAGTCTATATAGAATATTACTGTATAAACTAGCTGTCCAGTGTTTTGCTGCTGATCTCACTTCTGTGCTAGGGTATGTTGCAAAGTGGTCTTGCAGAACTTTGCTCACCAAGCACTCAGGTAGAAAAGTAACATGCTGCAGGTATCTGTGGAAACGTGATCTGCCAAAGCTGAAGATGATGGCATGAGCTCACCTCATGGGGAAGATTCACCAAGGAATGAACTTGCGACATTGCCACTAGCTTTGTGTGATACAGCCAGCAGTAACGTTAGAAATACATGTGAAGTCTTGGAAAGTTGTCTGGCCTAGGTGACTTGAAGTTTTCTATCTCTTTGGTCTGGAATACACTTAGTCCAGGATGTCTGGAGTAATTTTCTGTTGTCTTTAGCTCAGAGGTAAATATGAGACAAGGTCTTGACACTCTGCTTTGGACCAGCTTTGGTGCATGACCAAATAGATGAACTACTCAGAATATTCTACAAGCAAAAAATAGAGGCCAGAGGAAAGCATGTGTGCTTTCACGAGCATTGAAGCATACTGTTTGGGGAAGGAAGAGTCTATGATATGGGTTACTCCACAGTATTTTAATGTGTGAGTTGCCTGGGAATTTTTGCATACCACTCTCAATCTTGATTTGAAGCTTGACCTGGCAGAACAGGAAGACAGTTTTTCTATAGTGCAGTATTTGAGCCAAAGGAAGGACACTGTTAATTTAGGAAAATCCTTTGAGCAGTTTGGCTGAAGAATCTTCCTTTGAATTGTTTCTGTAATTCTCTTGCAGGTTGTTTTAAAACTTATAGCCTCTGTAGTTTGGGGTATGGCTTCCAGATAAATTCTTAGCTTTATGGGCCCTGCTGACCTCTGCCATATTTTTTTTACTGGTAGACTTTGGTGAACCAAGACCAGTCATGCAAGTCTAGATCCTAAGCTGAACTCCAAGGAATGTGTGCTCTGACCCCAGAACCTAGAAGGATGAAAGGTCTTGTTTTGTGCAGCCATTCAAATAGCCTTGAAGCTTTGCAAATTAGCACTTGTGTTCTTGCTGACTGCTAAGGCCCAAAGGTCTGGTCAGAAAAGATCATACATGAAAAATCTTTATCTATCCATTCAGTTTCCTATGATTTGCATTTTCTCTCAGGTGCTGGATATCAATGACTTAAGCAGCAGTCCGTGTACTACGTTGCATAATACGTCATTGGTATATATTACAAGAAGAAAAGGAACATCAAGAACAATGAATAATCTCCATAGAGGCTTACGAAAACTCATGGGATTGGTCTTGTGGCTGAGGAGCCTCTCAGAATATGCACTGTGGGTGAAACTATATTGGTCAGTCCGAAGATGTCATCAGGCTTTACAGAGTAGACAACAGCAAGACACTTACTGCAGTAATACTGAGAAGCTACCTGATAGAGCAGTGTAGGTGAGATATTGAAGCCCTGTCATTAGTGAGATTGGAACTTGGTGAGTCTTGTTACCAAGAAATTAAATAATTCAAGAGAAGACTGCAAATCCTTGGCAGATTAGCCTTGAAATAGAGCAAGTGAGGAGAGAGGGCAGAAAGAGAGGGAGTAGATAAACAGAAAAGGCAAAAAAAAAAACTTGGAAAGGAGTGTGTGTGAGGGAAAATACTGTAATAGGAATATTGTGAGGTTTGTTTTTTTGAAATAGAAGAAACAATTCATCAGCAAAGGAGAATCTCTGCTTATAATGGCAAAAGGAAATAGAGGATAACGTGTAAAGGTATGGATAACTTTCAGACAGTTATCTTCCCCTAGTGGACTTTTTAAAATTATTTTCAACCCTTGGAAGTACACATTAACACACCTAGAAATTAAGGTAAGCGTCTAGCTCTTCATGCAAAAAACATTCACAGATTTGAATTTATTTTTGTCTTGCAGATCCACAAAGACTCACCCTGGGCCTGTTGTACATTTAAGTGACAGCCCAAGAGATGAAGGAAAAGTGAGTACAACTAAGGGTTTAAAAATTGCAACGTTTCATAGTGGTTTTTTGCCTTGATGGCTCTTTCTGTTTGCATATTCACTAATTTCATCTTCTGCTTTCTATATTTGCAAGGTCACTTTTACTATTTTACAGCTTTTAAGAAAATAGTTCTCTTTGTACAACTTCAATGATTAAAAATCTGTGATACAGGCAACACACTCTACTTTGAAATTTATAGCCAGTCAAAATTGTTCCTAATTAATTTAACTTGACTTTGCTTAAGTAGGAATTGCCTAAAAACCGTATCGTGATTTCAGTACTTAGATAAACATGCTATTATGAAAGTTTTATAGTAAATTTTTTTAAGGCAGTGTTTTCTTATATAAGAATAATGATGATAGTAACCTACATTTGGAACTTGCTGCTGTTTGTGAACAGAGTTGAGAATAGCAAATAGCTATCAACAAGTGGAAGCAAAATATATAGCCAGAGAGTTAGAGTCGTGACTGACACTATCAGGAGGCAAAATCAGAGTGGACTTTATTCGCATGGTAGCTTTTCCAAAAAGAAATCCAATTGCCAGAATACCAGTGTTATTAGAGCTTTTTTTTTATTTATATGTCGCTACTGAATTTTTGAGCATTTTGCCTGTGTGGAAGGGGCATTTGACTATCTCATCATTTTTGATTACTTTTGCCAGTTGCATTTTAGTTTGTGTTTATAAAGGACTGCATCTTACAAAGGGTGTATCTGCTTGACAGTGTTCCTCACATAACCTGATGGTTATAGGAAACTAAGAAAAGTTTGAATTTCTGATACTGATTCAGGGGACATTATGCTGAAATCAGTATGGATGCCTGGAAAAACAGTGATGTCTACATCTGAATTTCATTTGCATTATCTGTCCTTTTTGG
Source organism: Apaloderma vittatum (assembly GCF_000703405.1). Lineage (NCBI taxonomy): Eukaryota > Metazoa > Chordata > Aves > Trogoniformes > Trogonidae > Apaloderma > Apaloderma vittatum. The sequence continues at coordinate 74,744 of NW_009731363.1, read as the reverse complement.
AAGAATCACAATAAATGAAGCAATTTAGAATACAGCAAACAAAGTAATTAAGTGCTACAAAGGATAGTGTCTTAACCTCAAACCAGAAACCATTCAGAAATGCTGTTTACCTATCCATGGCAAAAATACCTAATAAAAATAAGGGTTTATTGATAAAGCATAACTTTTGTTTGCTGGCCACAACAGAAGCAGCTGCTGACTTACCTAAAGCCCACTGTGTAGG
>NW_009731363.1:28042-74490 GCF_000703405.1 Apaloderma vittatum | reverse complement strand
ATACAAAAAAAAAAAAAGTCTAGTGAGAGGAGAACTTACTTGGAAATACAATTGCTTGTTTCTCAGAGGGCACATTGGAGACATCTGAGCACTGATGAAGTACTAGCATACTAACAACAACAGCAAAATCAGATGGATGCCTATGAAAAACAAACATTGGAAATTTATGATAAGAAGGAGTGTGAATATAAGTTGTACTGAAACCATCCTAGTACAACTGTTTATATCGTTGAGATTGACAGTGGTGTAAAGAACAAACTGGTGCTAACAAAATATTTGTAGATTTGCAGAATGTGGAATTGATAGTATTTGATGTTTGCAGGAACATACTAGTAAAAGGTACATAAAGATGACAAGATTCGGGCACTATATCAAAAGATACAGCTCAAGATCAAAAAATCCACCAGTGGAGAAAAAAGACTGAATCTTACAGCTCAGTCTTATTAAACTTTAGTTGAAAGAATGAAGGACAAAATGATCTGTCTTCAGAATGGGGACATATTGAAAGAAACAAAACCAAACTTCAGTGACTTTTGCTGTTCAGTGTAGTCATGGACTAACTGGAAAAGACAGTAAACAGTGTGACCAGGTATGCTGACTTTTAGGAGAGTGAGAAACTCAGCAGTAAAATGGCAAGTTAAATACTATCTTTTGTAAGTATTTGGTGTAAATGATGGGAAGTGATATGTGGGGGAAAATATTTCCAACTTTATATATAAAACAGTAGAATGAGCTAATCATTACTGTTTGGTATCAAGAGCTTTGAGTGATAGTTCAGTGCAAATGTCAGCTCAATGCTCAGTAGTTACCAATAAAGAAAATCAAATAGAGAACAGGGCCAGTGCATAAATGCATAGCTGACTTGCCTGCTAAATACCAAGTTTGTCCTTTTATCTCAAAAAGAATATAATTGTGATAATATAAATTTAGAGAAGGAGCAAGGTTTTTGGTATGAGACACAGCTAAGTGAGACAGGACAATTCATTGTGGAAAAGAGCTGATCGTAATTCTGAGTTCAAAAATCATAATTGTTATGAAGAGGGTAGAAACAGTTCATTATGTCTTTCAACGCGAGAACTAAAACGTTATCAAACAAAGCTGACAAAAGTCAGATTCCAGACAAGCCAATTAGTTCTTCCAATGTACAATGAGTAGAAGCTATAAAACTTTTTCCAAATGATGCTGAGGGTGCTGAAAACATATACCCCTCACAAGAGAGACTAGAAAAGTTAACACAGGTGAAATCAGTTTAAAGGTTACTCAGGAGGTTTGCTGAATTCTTCTGAAAGGTTATTCAAAATGAGGCTAAACGGAATCATGTCTAATTGAGGAGTTGGCTATCTTTGAATGAGAAAATTGCTTAGTCTGAGAGAATATGTGAGAGTATAAGTACTTGCCCTCTTCACATATTTTCTTTGATAATTTCTCTTGACCGCCTAAGTGCAATATATTGTGATAGGTAGACCTTTTGTTTAATTTAGAAGAGTTGTTCTTGGGTAATAGAGCTATTTCAAGATAGTTCTACATACTCTGCTTAGCTCTTGAGCTTCAAGTTAACCAAAGAGGTGGTTTTTGGAGAAATTGGACTCCCTGTATCAGTTCATAGGGGGCAGCAGATGAAAGTGTTCTTTACCTATGCTTCAGGAGTTAAATAGTGGGTATAAATCAGACATGATCACTGCTCAAAATACAGATATTCTTGTACTCTGTAAGTACAAGGGTAGTGTACTCTGCAAGGGTCCAGTGGTATATCCTTCTCTGGGCTATCACTGAGTTGTTTGCAGATCTGGGCATGTTTTGCCTGAAGTTAATAACCAGCATTCTCCTATGGGCAATGAGTGTTTGAGAGTTCCAGTTTCTATCAGTGACTGATGACCAGTTTTTATTTGCCAGAAGGGTGAATGTAATTCCAGAAAACTTCTGCCATTCAAAATTTTTCCAGAGTGCCCTCCAGGCACTCTGATAAGGCAGGCTGTGGAGACAGTCTCTTCTAAGAATCGAGCAAGCTCTGTCTGGAAGACAGACGACAAAGATAATTTGTGTCACTTAAGAACAATTTGGGGACTTATGAGTTAAGTCTGCCAAATCAATGAATAAGTGTGCATTAGGAACAGACTGAAGTGCACAGACATTTATAAGTGGCCAATCAGTAGCAAACATGATTTTTCTTGCTGACACAGGAGAAGACATTAACTGCAGTGATCTGCAGTTTCCCAGCAACTGAAGAAAGCTTGGTAGGAACATGTTTAATGTTATTAACTATTAGGTGGTGGACTAAACTTCCTATCTCTGCATTTGTGTTCTGAGATCTAATGACACCTAAATACAGCGTGCATTTGGCAGGCTTATTTTTTTTCTTCCAGCTGGTTTGTGCTACAAGGACAAGCAAGGGGCTGACTGGCATGTGCCAGGATGCAGTTAATTTATTGTACAGGAGAAATCCCTTTAAAACACCATCATTAAAAACATTTCACAAAGAATGATTTTTTAAGTCAAAATGTAGAGCAACTCCTCTAGGCAAGGAAGATCTTGCCAGGACTCCTCCCTCATTCGAATTCTGTCCAGCCTCCTGAATGATTCTTAACCTAATTAAGCATGAGAAATTAAACAAGCTAACAGGAAACAAATTGAAGAGAAATCTTTGTGGTTTAACTTCCTTGAGTATTTTTGTGCATATTTTTCTTCTTTGACGGTGTTTTCTCCTTCAACTGCATTTATGGATGTTTCATGTTTTACCTCATTAGATATTACAGGCATAGAGCTTGTCCTACAGATCTCTCAAGTGCTTACCATGGCCAAGAAGAGTGCAAACATTTGAGTTTCCTATTCTTCAGAGAGACCAGAGTTCAAAGCATCATAAATATACGGCAGTGAGACTAATCACAGAATAGAAAAATGTTAGGGATTGGAAGGGATCTCTGGAGATCACCTAGTCCAACCCCCCTGCCAGAGCAGGATCACCTATAGCAGGTTGCACAGGGTGGCATCCAGGCAGGTTTCAAATGTCTCCAGAGATGGAGATTCCACCACGTTTATGTGCAGCCTGTTGCAGTGCTCTGCCACCCTCGAAGTAAAGAAGTTCCTCCTCATATTTAGATGGAACTTCCTGTGTTCAAGTTTGTACCTGCTACCTCTTATCCTGTCACTGGGCATCACTGAAAAAGGACTGGGCCCATCCTTCTGACACTCACTAGGTATTTATAAGCATTGGTAAAATCCCCCCTCAGTCTTCTCCAGACCAAAAATGCCCTGAGTCCCTCAGCCTTTCCTCATAAGAGAGATGTTCTAGTCCCCTAATCATCCGCCCTTTGCCATACCCTCTCCAGTAGTTCCCTGCCCTTCTTGAACTGGGGAGCCTGGAACTGGACACAGATGTAGCCTCACCAAGGCAGAGGACGAATCATGTTCACCCAGTGGAATTCTGACTCTAGTGTCATACCACTGTACTCATAGTTTAGCAGCATGGCTACCATCTGAGCAGAAAGAGATTCCTGGCTATGCAGCAAATCTATTTCTTTCAACCTCTCTCCTGAAATCACAGCAGCTTGTATCGTGTAATTCCATAGTGCTGTTGTGCAGTAAGCATTTCAGCAACAGATCAGGTGAAATGCTGTCTCTGATAGGAGGTGTTTAACCTTTGAGTAATTATCTGAAGCGTGATATTTTTGCAAAACAGAGGGATAAAAATCAGAAGAGAAGTCTGTTTCACCAGGGAGAAAGGCTTATTATGAAACAGGGTCACATACTAAATGCTTTTCTATTCCTTCCATTTCCTGAATATATTTGCTCAAAAGCTGAGGTGAGAAGAACGCTAGCAGATACAAACCGAACTCAGCTGGTTTGGTACGCTGCTGTAACGCACTGATGCAAGTGCTTATTATTATATCAGTAAGGAAGGCACACAGACTCCGTAACACATTGATTAAAATACACTTATTGGAGTTAATACATATAGAAAAATTCTTACATTCCGTGAGATGGCAGGAGCCACAAATCATGCAGCATTGGATAGACCTCCAATAAAAGCACAGCACACTGGGCAGGTCCCATCTGTAGAAAGGTTTGCCAGCATTTTGATCTTCAGAGATCTCAAAAGATTTTTTTTGTTTTTTTTTAAAAAATCTGATTGTTTCTACCATTAAGTAAAAGGCTTTTCACATGAGAATATACTGCCTATATTAGGATAAAGACAAAGTCACAAGGCTGCTGTAATTGCCCTTATCAAGTGGGAGCTGCCTACAGGCTTCTTTACCATTACACAGCAGAGTCGGTCTTGTGGCCAAGGAGAATGTACAGCACAGCATAGCACAGTACAGGCCTGCACCTACTTGGGTTAACTGCTATGTGGATCACTACAGTGATCACTACCCAGTGATCACTGGGTATACAATTGTCTTGCATTTAGGATCACTACACTAACAGCAAAAGCAGTCTCAGTAAGACACTTCTTTATTCATTCTCTCGATGGCAAACTATTATCCCAGAATACCATATGGCATCCTGACACAAGTGCTATCCAGTTAGCTGTGTGCTTTCTGAACAGAATGTCTTTTCACATTTACCCTGCCACTGAATCCCATATGAAACTGTCCAGAGAAAAAATTATAAATATTCTTGAATTTCTTTGGGACAGTTTCATTATTTTTTTTCAGGAACACAATTCTTAAGTGATCAGGTGTAATTCCTACTCAGGTATTAAATATACTAACTATAAATCATTTCTAGATTAGGTAATACATCTCCACATAGTTAGTATTCTCCTAGCAATATAACAAAATCATATCTATAAATAGGACTTGTAGTATTCCCAGACCCTTTATAGCAGTATTGATGTATCAATTATATTTGACTTGGAAACAAAATGACATTTTGTTTAGCAGCACAGCCAAGTTTCATTTTTATGACTTATGCAAGCTAAAGTGAGTGATGGCAAAGGTGCTAGTAAGGTCTCACAGACTAAGGGATAGACTAATCATTCTTCTTTTCAAATTCTTAATATAGAAACTATTAATCCTTGCTTGCATGCTGTGATCCATGTGTTTATGGACAAAGAACAACTGCAGTTATCACTGCCAGTTCTATGAAGTATTTCATAGCAGAAACGTGTGAGTCTCTTAGCTCAGTCATTTCCAGTCTTCGTGTCCAGGACAGATTCTTAGGAAGAATGGATCTATGGGAAGCAGTTTCCAGGACACTTAAGTAGGCCAGATTTCACATATTTCCTAAGATCTGAAATTAACTGTGTTCAGATGAAGAGTACTCAATACAGGTCCAGATCAATAATTCAGTAGAGACAAGGAGAAAAGCTTATATTCATTCTTATTTTTCTCCTAAACATAATTTTTCTTCCCTTTCATCTTTTGACAAGTCTTCTTTGCTGGTACCTCTTAGGTGTGCATGGTGATATGTCATACTAGTTTTAGAAGAAATAAAAATTGGTGTACAAGTTAATTTATTTTCAGTTTCTAGGAAAGCAAGCAATTTTTTCTCTGTGAGGGGTTTTCTTCAAAATGTTTTAAACCAGTAATTAAAAGGATATATGTAGCTGTATGAGAGTTAAATCTGGTGACTCTCTAGTTTGAAGTTGTTTAAGTAATCTCTTAGGTGTCAAATGGCTTTTCCTCCAACCAGGGACAAGGAAGGTAAGAGCTGCGAGGTGCATGCTATGGTCTTTTTTGGCAGCAGATACACAATTGTGAAGACTGTCCAGGCACACAATCTTACAGAAGAAAACAAACAAATAAATAAAAAAAATAATAAAGCACTTTTATTTTTTTCCATATTAAAACTTGTCAGCAATAAAAAGTAGTTTATACTGAAAGATTATTTGAAAGCTGAGTATTAATTGTACAATCTTGCACATCAGTTTGGCATTTCTTTTTGTAGTGCTTATTTATTTTTTAGAAGTCTATTACATCCGTGAAATTCTTCAATGTTTTCATATACCTTTTGAATCTGAAAGTAAACTTGTGTTTGTTTCCCTCCTCCAGTTATTGATAGGCTATGAAAATGGGACTGTAGTATTCTGGGACTTACGATCTAAAAGAGCTGATCTGAGAGCTTATTATGATGAGGTAAGTAGTTTCCATTAATTCAGAAGAAAATTATTCAGCAATTTGTCGTATGTCCTCTCAGGCAGGTGGATATTTATCTTAAGGCATTGCTTGTTCTGGAAACCCTTTTTGTGCTATGGTTTTGAACAAGTTACTGACAACAGAAATCAAAATCTGAAATCTGTAGTTCTAATGCATCAGGCTCTTGTGAAGGTATACAGCACAGTCTCTTCCCCATGATTCTGACACTCTAAAAAGTAATCTGAATATGTCTGAACCCTGCGCTCTTTCAGGCCTAGTTTAACAGACGTGTCAGCACTACCCTGAGCTTCAGCGTTAAGATTCAGAGCTTCCATATAGCAAATGTTCTAAAGGACAGGACAATTTGGAGTTTAAACAAGCCAGCACTTAAGCTTCAAGACATGCCCACCGAATTGTTTCTAAGTGACAGTCTGCCTGTGCATACATTTGTGAAATTGCACCTGTTCTGTTACTTAAAACTTTTTCCTTTTACAGGACTCCTGGGGAGGGGATTCCGTTCACCCACTGTCATCTCTTATGTTCAGCATGAGAATGCATAAAGCAGGACCTTCATAATACTGTTTCTCTTTTCGTTGTTGTTTTTTACTTGTTGAAACAGAGTGGTTGGGTGTTTAAAATTTCTCATGCAATTCAGTTGTTCCACATTTTCCAGTACTGTCCTCAGGAAATTTCTTGGGCATTTTTATTAGTCATGTGCTTTCCTCCTCAGTAGTTGCTTGCTGTGTCATTACTCCACTTTATGCAACTTGTGATGGTGTGCTATCATCTACTGAAATAGTTGCAAGTTTCTTATTTTGTCTTTAAAAGAGTTGTGTGACTAGCCATTGCACTTTATTCCAGACTTTCAGGCTCCAGATTGATATCCTAATGTTCCAGATCTGCTTGGATTCCTGTAGGGAGCCCTAAAAAGGGTTCCTTTTTAAATCCTGGATTATATAGCTTTTGTGAGTCACAGATGATTAGTTCCACATGTGCCATTTGGTATTTGGCACCAACCCAAGTTTTTAAACCTAAGCCTCTACTTACACATTGGTCACCTAACAGCACAGTCCAGTAAACATTATTCCTGTTCCCCTTCACCATTCTGTCTTGACTGATGCAAGGCTTCTGTGCCCCGTCACATCTGACCGATCTTTCAGTATCGTTGTTCGGGCACTGAGCCAGCCAGTTGCAGTTGCAGGGTATCTGTGAGGTCTCAGATAAATTACTGTAAACGTTCTCTATCTCTGTTGAATACCAAGTGCCTCGTTGAATGAGGTCTGAATGAAATTAATCCAGCCTCATTTTTCTTACTAAAATTACACTTTCTTTAGCATCAGTTTTGAAACTAAAGTAACCACCCTATCTGATGGTGAAAGAACTGGAAATCTCATCTCACTCACCACTTCCTCTGTTGGCATCTTTAAGGATCATCAAATGGCACAATCTTTTCCGGCTTATCAGTGGCACCGGATTTCAGTCTCCCCAGACTGGCCGTTGAGAAGGTGGCTTTCTGTTAGTCAGATCTGTAGAACTTGTCACTGTGAAGGACAGGAGCAAGAAGTTAACAGCAGACAGAACTTCTCACCAAAGGTAGAAAAGGCTGTGCAAGTTTCATTATCTGGAGCTTCTCTGATTGGTGTTCTTGTAAGCCTGTGGCTTCCATTTAAAGCTTCTCCCTGATACTTATGGTTTACTCAGTGGACCTGAAAGTAGTGCTCTCTGGTTTAGCCCCATGGATGACCAATTAGAGGATGCCTCAGTTCATCAACTCCTGATACAAGGGGTTTCCATGTTTTCTTCTCTACTGGGTCAGATACTTTCAAGAGACTAAAATGTTCTCGCTTGTGAAAGACTTGGTCCCAAAGTGGAGCTTGAACCTGCTACTGAAGAATCGTGTGTCTGCTCGTCAAGATGTCAGCTGCAGATTTGTTTCGTGTGATGTCATCTTCCCAGTGGTGATATGTTTGACAGATTGTGTCAGTGCACATTCAGAGCTTCCTGAAGCATAATCATCATCTTTCATTAGAGCACATCTCCCAAATGAAGCTGCAGAGTTCGTAGTGATATTTGCCATATGGCATCTCGCTGCTTATCAAACACTATGGGCCTTCAGTACTACTAGCAAAAAAGATTTTTAAGGTTCAAGCAGTAGGATGAGATGTATATGGTACTTGTTCAAAATATGCTTAAAAGTGGTCCTAGAGTACCCACGAGTTCTTCTCAGTGGAGGAGTTTTCTGCATAGGAAGGAGCTGAAATGTTGCTGGGCATGCTTAATTTTAGTACATGCTGGAGATAAGAGAAGGTGGAAAATGTATGCAACCGCTGTGGGTATTGCAGGAGAAATACCCAATCTGGAGTGGTATGCTTTATGTGCGTACACTGTGTGAACATTCACATGAGTCACCCACTGTGATAAACTCCTGTTCTAAGAAAATAACTGCTCATTTTTGATCCTAAAGAAGTGGATCAGAATGCTAGACATATTCTGGCAGAGAGAAAATTAGGGACTTGTTCAGTACCAACTTTCAGTATTAGTTGTGACTCGCAGCTGAGATCTCCAACAAGCAATTCTATTTCTTGCCTGTTTCTGGGCAAAGTCTAACAGGTGAGCTTGAGTTGCTGCTATGTCAGCTGTTGGTGACAGATCACCTCACCTCAGCTCCACTCCACAGGAGGTTTATGCTGGCAGGTGGCATCTAGTAGCTGAGAGGCAATTTAACAAGCAATTTTCAGCCACTAGTTATTAGCTTCTGCTCAGAGACAGTTAGCGACTGTAACCGTGTGAAATGTTTCTATGTGTGATAACACATCAAAAGCAGATCCAAATTTGGCGTGATAGCAAGCATGAATGAGCTCATGTCAGAACTAATTTGCACAAGGATAGTCAAGTGAAGCAGCGCTCCTCACAGATCTAAGGTTCTTGCTACCTGAGGGCAATCAGCATTGGACTCTGTATGAATCTTTCAGTGTTATCTTTTGTTGCTTGTTATAGTTTGGTGTCTTCTGGGTCTTTAAGAGGAATTGTGTGCCAACCCCGCTCTGGCAGATAAAAGTTCAAGCGACACTCATTATGTCACTCAAAGATAAATACCTAGAGTTCACTTGGTTCCGCTCTGCTTATTGAGTCTTTATTGGCATGACGAGTTCACTACTGTGTTAACAAAGTGTTCATATACAAGACGTCAGGTTCCTGTTGAAACATCTGTGTTATCTTAATGCAAAAGCTCGTCTGTGGCTATGCTGTCCAGCTGCAGGGGCTGAGTAAAGTTTTGGTAATAGGTTACAGCCTTTTGGTTGGTTTCCTCTGATATTCCCTACAAACCATGAGATGTTACCAACCATAACAAATCAATATACTTATTAAAAGAGCAAGACCAACAGGGAGTTTTGAGTAACGACCAATAGCACTGAGGTTCATTTGTTGTCAGCTTAAGTAAAATCGATATGAACAACTTCAATGCTGACTTATGAATGCTCAGGCATGATTTTAAAGTGATTTGAATAAATCAGGTAAATGATTCTTCTAAGAAGACCTACCAGACATACTGTGATCGTACTCTGTGGCCCTTGTTCTTAGGGTTTTACCTTAAGACCCTGTTCCTTTGATTTTAGTCTGATTCAGTACAGGCTTTCTTACATGCTTGTGTTATGTTAGCATTTTTAATTGTTTTGCTTGACCAGCATAGATTACAGCCATTGATTACTAAGAAATGCTAGGAATGGACTAGAGTCAAGCAAGAAATGTCCAATGGTTGATATACCATTAGTTATAATCCAAAGTCATGCATTAAAGTATTTTTAGTGTAAACACTGTATTCTATTTCAGCCTCAAGTTCTTCTTTCATTTCTCTAGGCTATTCATTCTGTTGCTTGGCATCATGAAGGAAAACAGTTCATGTGCAGTCACTCTGATGGCAGCTTGACCCTATGGAATCTGAAAAGTCCTAACAGACCATTCCAGACCACAATTCCACATGGTAAATTTTGATAGTTAAAATGTATAACTAAGAAGTAATCCAATATTCTCCATGTTGTTTGCTAGTATCTATGTTTATTTCATTTTTTATTGTAGTCTAAGTCTAGAGTTGCTTCTTGCATAAATATTTTAATCTGCAAAGTAGCTGCAAAATACTGTAGAAATCAGAAGGCAATTTTGATAAAACTTTTTTTTTTAATTGGTGTCATAAATACCTCTTGCTGGTTGAATGTTGCTCTGATGTCTTCCTTTATCCAATTAATCTTAGTAGTCTACTGCTGATCTTTGACACCCTCAGGCTATGGAATTTTCACATTTCTTTCTTGCATATTTTCTTCTTAAGTACTTGTATGTGCAATTTTTACAAGAAGTAATACATTTTCTACAAAGCACTGTGTTGCTTGTTACAGAGATGGTACAAGGTTTCCCAAGTCACTGCAGTGAAGAATTTACAGGAGCCATATTATGAAATGGCCGTATTTTTATGGCTGGGATTTTATATGCCATTGCTTTCTATAAATGACGTAAAAAGATATTGACTCTATTGCAAATCAACACATTGATTTGCAATCAATGAGAGGGAGGAAGTAGGAGAAGGCAAGATCTATGTAGCCCAGAAAAGTTTTAGTATATTCTTATATTGCCTAATTCCATTTATTGTTTTTAGTGATAGAATGGACGTTATGTCGGAAGGAATTTCTCAGAGGTCATTCCCAGCTCAAAACGGGCCTGTTTAGGTCAGTTAGCTCAGTGCAGTCAATGCTGGATGCTTGAACACTTCCAATAACAAATTGCACAACCTCTCTGGGCACCATTTTCCAATTTTTAATGACCTTCACAGTACAGCTTTTTTTTTTGCTAATATGTAACCAAAATTTCCCATGTCACAATGTGAGTCTCAAATGTGACTTGAGTCACAACTCTTTGCCCCCTGTCATGCCACTGTGCACCCCTGAGAACAGTCTGGCTCCATCTACAAGGTATCCTCCAGTCACGTTGGTGTCAAAAGCAAGCATAGGCTTTCCAAAGTAAGAAACTCACGATTGTTTGGGTTGTTTTTTTTGTTTACAAGTTGCTTTTCTCTGACGGAAAGAAAATAGTGAGCCGTAATTAACCAAAAACTGTGAATTTCAATGGAACACTTCATTTAATTTTGCCACTCCACTGGTTATGCTCCAGAGCATGACGCATTTTGTCAATGAAGAGAAGGAATTGAGTCAATGTAAGAATGACTTAGGAAAAAATTAAGCTGTTTATGGTCATACTGTGTTCAGAAAAAAATAATGTTTATATTTGGTCAAATTTGTTAATTATTAGTTAAATGTCATCCTTTTCAGTAATTTGCGTGGGATTTAGATGTCTTTGAAGTGTGGTCCTTCAGATGTATGTGGCAGTAAACACATAAAGCATAAAAAATGTAATTTAGACAAATGCATGTTTTATAGAGTAGGAGCTAATACTCATCATCTTCTGTAGCTTTAAAGTTCCATTCTCTCATCACATATACAGGTGCTTCAATGTACAAGTTTTAGTTTGATATTTCTATTTTAATGATGTTCCAATATGGTTTTCATCTTCTTCTCTTCCACAGGAAAAATTCAAAGAGATGGAAAAAAACCTGAATCTTGTAAACCAATTCTTAAAGTAGAGTACAAGACTTGTAAAAACAGGTATGTTTTTATTCTGTAATTAATTGAATATTATATTCCTGAGTTAAAGTCTTTTTAGAATCTTCCCTGCTTTCTTTTTGCAAAGCTATTTGTTATTATGTAGAGATACTAAACCCAAAATGTAAACTTGTATGTAATGCGTAAACTTACAATTATTGTGTTGATTTTTTTAATACAGTGAACCATTTGTGATATTTTCTGGTGGACTGTCATATGATAAGGCTTGTCGAAGACCAAGTTTAACAATCATGCATGGGAAAGCAATTACAGTTCTAGAAATGGATCACCCTATAGTTGATTTTTTAACTCTTTGTGAAACCCCATATCCAAATGGTGAGTTTATTAAGCAAAACACAGTTATGAAAAATATAAATGAAGTAACCTGCTCTCACACCTTAATTCCATTGCAGGGAATTCTACTCTTATCATCATCTCAAGAAAGCCACATTAATGAAAGTAACTGAAACTTGTTTGCATTCTCAGTGTAGGAACTGAGTAATGAGTGGACAATAAAGCATGCATATATCTCCAGATATAAGCTTGAAATGTGAGCTAGTGTGAAGAAATATGGTTATTAATCAAACATATATGCTTATCTTTCTGACATTTTCTCGAGGCTGAAAATCTACAGGTTGTTACATTATTGAAGACTAAACTATTGCTTAACCTGCTAAAAAGTTCTTACACTTCAGCCTGAATCAAACTGTTGAAAGTGTTTTGCTGCATGTTGTGGGGCTGCCAAGTTCTGAAGTACATTTACAGAAAACTCCAGAAAGTAAATTAAGACTTTAAATCAGAAAGAAACAAAATTTAGCATTTTAAGCCCTCAGGCAGAAAAGTAAAATAATTCTTATATACATAGCTCAGTGAAATACGTATACACTTTATTAAGTGGGGTTTTGTATTTGCTTCAATCTCATACAAAAATTCAATCGTCAGTAATCAAAGTTCTTTTGGAGCTTCATTTAGCTGTGTCAGATACAGTGAACTGTTCCCAGTACTAAGGTATCGCACACTGATATTTTAAAAATTTGGTTTACCCTGTGTTATTCATAGCCTTGTAGAAAAACAGGCCACAGTTAATATTCATCCATACCTGTCCTGCAAGGAAGTTAAATCAGTCACTGTCAGTTTACTGAGGCTTTAGGCATCAGCTATTTTAAGTGCGTACTCTGAGCTCACACATACTGGAATGGTTTGCTGCTGCTGATAGTTGTAATTTCATATTTACATTTTTCAGATTAACTTTTACCCTGTGTAAATTAATACACCCTGTGCCTCCAGGGAAGCATTTATTTGTCGATTTAATTACTTTTTTTTAATAAATGAAAAAAGCATTAAATACAAAAATAAACGCTAGAATTTCCTAAAGAGTGTACAGAAGGAAGGAGCGTGTCAGTATCTGAATTGAACACAGCAGGCTTACGGGATTTGTTCAAAATCTTCCTTTGGAATTGCTTTGGAAATGAGGGCTTTATGTATCATCAAGTGTACTGGACCAGCCGTTCACAATCTGATTTTGAAGTACAGTTGTACACAGTTACTACTGGACACATTTTCTGTATAATAATTGGATTCAGCAATGCAGTTATAGATGCAACATACTCATATTCTATTTCTTTACTTTCAATATACCATCATGCTGGCATGCTATGTCAATTCTGTTTCTGCTGTGTATGCTGATCAGCAAGAGTGCCCAAAAGTAATTTTTCAACTCCTGTCTGGCCCTAGTTTACAGATACGTCTAGTTTGTGGATATGTCTAGGATTTGTACCTTAGTACTTTTGTTTAACATGCTGTGAATGTTTAGAAAACATAAATATAACTTGCTTGTTTAAAATTACTAATGGGAGAATGCTACGTCTTTTGGAATTGATTCCTTCCTCACAGAATTTCAAGAACCCTATGCTGTAGTTGTGCTTTTGGAAAAAGATCTCATTGTTGTTGACCTGACACAAAGCAAGTAAGTATGAAGTTATTTGTGTATCTTAACTATCCAGCAAATGGTGATAAAAATCCCAATGCCAATGTTATCATGCAACATCATTTTGCTATCCAAAATCACTCACTCTTGGTAATAATTCATTCTGTATGTTTCCATCCACCTTAAGAGCCAAGATCAGCTAATTAGCAGGAACTCGTGATAGTATTTGTTCTTAAATTTGGGAGTGAATATAAACCTGCAGTCTCTCCAGCATAGCCCTCAAACATTCACGCAACATCAAAGTTAAGTAGTGCTTTGTCACATGCTGAATTATGACCTGAATGTGTGTTTTGGAAACCAGATTCAACTACTGCTTATATGCATGCCTAACTTCACTAGACTCCACAGGGACTACCATTTAAGTATGTACTTAAATATCTTAATAAATACTGGCATTGATTTATAGTGGCTCTGTGGGTTTATTTCATGATTTGGTTGCTGGTATAAATGACAAATGTTTCTGTCATATCAGGATCAATATTCATATCAAAGAGGAACTATACATCATGTAATGCAGCATTCAATTCTTATTTACTTTGTTCTGCCTCCAACACAAACAGTAATGTACATCCACATTCACACTGATATAAATAGAAACAGATTTTGTGTATAACATCTTGAAATATTTTAAGTGAATCTTCTGATCTTACTTTCAAGAATAATTCGAATCATCTCAGCAATATAAAATGTATGTAACTGAAATCAGAAACAAATTTCCTACATTTTTGAATTGTGAATAACATTATGTAATATGCTAGAAGTGAAGCCTTCCTTCTTATCAAATCATCCAAACTGATGGAAGTGAGAAATAAACTGAGATCTACTTCATCTGTTATTGCAATTGTTCATTGTAGAATCAGTATTCTACCAACCCAATGAGCTAAGATGCTCAGTATGAAATTCGCAGTTGTGTAAGTAGTTCTTGGGTCATAGTATATATCACATCGGTGAACCTGAAGCTTCTAGAAAATCTATTACTTCTGCATAAATAAGATTATGAGATGTTGGGAAAAATTAGTTCCTAATTTTCATTCACAAAAATAGTCCTATTAGCCTTAGGAACTATTCACCTGAATAGGTATTTACATTACAAGGCAATTCACACTAGTGGAATTTTTGTATCTTCATTTGAGTAACTACACATTTTTACTGACTTTAAAAACAATATATATGTTTGAATAAATAAGGGAAAATGTACTTTATTAGAACTTATTTTATTTAGATTCTGTTATACACTTTAATATAGGAATATGTTTTCTATGGCTCAATGTGTCACAGTGCTTCTAATAAATTGTCTTCCTTAACTAGTTTTCCAATCTTTGAAAATCCATACCCTATTGACATTCATGAGTCACCTGTTACCTGCACAGAATATTTTGCGGACTGCCCTCCAGATTTGATTCCTGTACTCTATTCTGTAGGAGCAAAACATAAAAAGCAAGGATACAGCAATAAGGTAAACAAAACCAATATTTTTTTAAACAAAAAAGTAGATGTACAACCTATGTTTTTGTAACATATTACCAAATTATTTTCGTTTTATTTCTTTAATAATCACTTTCGAGTTGGCCCAACCAGCAGCTTAGCAGTATGCTTATGACCTGGTATTTGTCCTTCAGAGACACTATCACTTAAGCACGACCATTAATGACCATTATATAGGAATTAATCATTAGGCTGCTGGAGTTATGCCAGATCAGACAGAGTTAAAGGAAAGCCATCAGTGTGCAATTCAAATTTGTATGGGCAAGTTATCAAAGAATAAAGTGAAAACATGATATGTAAGAGAAGTTAGCAGAAGATCTTCAGTGAAAGTTGAGGGCTGATAGCACGTCTGAGAATTTTATTAAATACATATATTAATAATTATTGTATTTAGCTACCAAAGACTTAGTGTAATGCTTTTAGAAATAGGACAAGCTGCAGAAATCAAAAGAGGAAATGCAATCATTTTATAAATTTCAAGCATTAATCTAGTTTATGTTTTGACTAGAGCTAAACCATCATAATAAATAAATTAGAAAAAATATCGGGTAAACAAATCAGACATCATCAGTTTTCTATTCATATTAACAGAAGTATTCTCCTTGGAGCTGCCTTGTTTTCCATGATCTGAGAAACTGGGCTGTACCTACTCCTTTTGGATTTTGATTCAGCAAAGTACTTCAGAAAATATTTTTTTCTCTTATTTGAATTTGTCTGCTCATCTACCCTTGCCTCACATACATAGTCTCCCAAACTTTTCATCACCTACCTGTATTCATGATCCTCTTGCTTTATTTGTGCACATACAAATATACACTCTAAATGTACGTAGCCACTCATTTGCCACCCACACATTTTTGTACCCACAAGCATCCACACCACATAACAAGTTTGTGTTCCCAGGCTTCTTCCACCTGCTCATATTCTGCACACATCCTCACCCACTCTCCCGTATGTCATCCTCCACATGCTCTGTCCTCTATCCATACAGATCAAGCTTTAGGCACAACATTTTACTCTACTAGCCTGGACTAAGGAAGAGGAGTCTTGCCACTGGTAAACAAAAGGCAGAGAAGAGATGATGATATCTCATGGCATCGTGCTCAGATATTTGTTTCTGGGCCAGCTTCCTCAGTAGTCTTCGTCCTCAAAACAGTCTATTCAATGTCCCGTAGAAGCTCCAAGAATCAAGCAATCTGAAAAGAGCAGCTGTACTGTTACTTGTCCCTCTAGTTCCAGTTTTGGATTGCTGAGTGTTAGTTGTGCAGAAATAGTTCTAAAAACTTAGAACTTTAATTGATAACGTAAAAGTGTTATTAAGTTTCAAACACCTAATTGAGAATATGAAAGTGTCAATAACCTTTACATGCCTTGAATGTCACACATTTCTGTTCCTTTTATGAGTTGTATTGCTCTTTGGAGGAAGGTGTTGTCTGCTCCTGAGTTTAAAAATCAACCAAACAAGATTGATTAGAATTAGTTCTCTGTACTCTTGTTGTTTGTTTAGGAGTGGCCTATCAGTGGCGGAGCATGGAACCTTGGAGCTCAGACATATCCTGAAATCATTATTACAGGGTGAGAATGTAACTGGGGATTGATACTTTAAAAATGTTAATATCCACAGGTTTTGATTTTGGGTTAGCCATAGATAAGAGTTGACCCTTCACCAAGTATACGTATCCTGGCCTCTTCATCTGAGGTATGTTGCTTTTTTCCCCCTCGTGCTGAATGCCCACAGAAATTCCCATTTGCTGTAGGAAATAGAACTTTGTACTCAGGGGTAAACCACCATTAAGAGTTATCATTTGAGGCCCCAGTGTTAGAGAGCAAGACTATATGCTTGGGAAGGTGGGGTCTTTGGAAAGGAGAATTCATTGCAGGAGAAAATTTTGGCCTTAAAGGTCATAGAGAGTAGATTTAAAAAGACGAGCAGCTGGTTTTCTATAGCTGCTGTCCTTTGGCCTTCTGAGGACTTTATATCTGGGGGTGGTTTGGGACTTAATTTTAAAACCCCTGCGTTAGTTGAGTTGAATGTCGTCTTGTGAGGCAACCAGGCAGCAAAAAGGTGTAGAAGGGCTCAGATTGTAGTAGAAGCCCCATGAGCAATGCCTGATGGATTTTCAAGAGGCCGTGCTATGAAACAGAAGCTATTTAGGGATGATGCACTGTGTGTTTCCCTCTGGTCTCAGCCGTGATGATGATAGCAATATATTTGTTAAATTCTTATTATCAATGATACTTAACATGTGTTTTTAAAAATAAAATTATGGTGTGTGCAATAGTACCAGTAAGGTGATGGAGAGTTTGTTCTAATTTTAAACGGAAATGTCTCCTTTCTCCAAGTTTACTTCAGGATGATTTTATGTCAATAAAAAGAACACAGCTGTAATATTTGGTCCATCCTTTCAAATTTCTTTATACATGATGTTTTTAGAGTGAAGAAGCTTGATGCAGGCCCACTGCAAAGCCAGAAGTACTGTAACTTAAATTTGCCATTAGTATGGGAATTAATTTCCTGCTGTTGTGATCTTAAAATTCAGTGAGCACTTAGTTCTCTGTAAGAAATGCCTGGAAAAAGTGTTTTATTAACTCAATGAAACTCATAACAAAGTATTTCCTTATAGTTAATGTATATATCATCATATGCTGTTAGTAAGGTATGGAGAGTTACCACATGAATAAAAATAGAGATTTTCTGCTTATATTTATCACTCACTGAAATTAGGTGTTTTAGAATTGAATCTTGTTTTAACACATTTACTTTTTATATTTTTTTAAGCCATGCAGATGGATCAGTAAAGTTTTGGGATGCTTCTGCCAGTAAGTTTCTAAAGTTCACTTTTATATAATGCTGACAAATCACACACACACGTATATAAAACATGGTATTTAACAGTATGAGTAGTAATACCTTGGATGATATAATTAGGAATAATGAGGTGAAATTAAGTAATTTTTTATTAAATTAAGAGAAAAAAAAACCACTACTAATGAGATCTAATAGACAGAAAAGATTGAAAGTCTTTAAGAGGAGTAGAAACTCCAGATTCAACATACCAAAATCTATGAAGGATGGAGTGTTGGTAAAAAATACCTAGGGCATAATCCTCTTGTGTGTATAAAAGAGTGGACTCAATGAGATCTAGTTAATTATTTCCAGTTGTCATGTGTCTTCATTTCTGAGTACAATATAGTATTCTTTATGGCTAAGTGAAAATGAAATAATAAAATACAATAATACATCTCAATATATGTCTAGTCTGCCGAGGGTGGAGAAGAATTAAATCTCTTGTCCAGTCTTAAGTACTAGGAAATAATTGGTAAGCATTTCCACTCATATAAGCAGGAAAAAGTTTCAGAAAATATTTGTTCCATACCTTCTGGGTTATAACTACACTTACCAAAAACCAGCATTTTCCCTTACAGAAAAGACATATGGTACTTACTAGTAAAATATATTTATTGAAAGTAGATACACATTTTGGTTGAAAGCTAAAATATTCTGGTTCAAATAATCACTTATTTAGAGAGTTGGTGTGAGGCACTAGACCTTGTCTTGTGTGCATTTCATTACATACTTACATTCTTGACCAGAATGTGCAAATGCAGGCATTAAAATCAGGGTGAAACCACCCAGATTATTGCAACACCCCAAAGCATTTACTGTATGCACTGCACAGGAAACAGTGTGCTAATCATTTCCTCCACGACTCTGGCAGAGATGTGGAAAGGAAAAGGGAATATGATCATAACCCACTAACTAGTATGTACATGCTTTAGTAGAAATTTTTCTTAAAGGTAAAAGCTTAGAAGATCGTGAATATTGACAAGCCTTTGACAGTACTGGTACTTGCAGTGCATCTCTGATGGCCTAGTCTTAGTCCTGCTTTTCAGTGCATGTGCTGCATTACTGGTACCCTACTTTGTTTCAATTATTACAAAGTTTTATTATTTACAAGCTCTTACATTTTTTTTATAGAGTTCAAATTTCATTTCAGATTTCACTGCATAAATAATAGTCTAATGGTATTTGAAGACACAAAATGCTTTTAGATGTACTTTAGTTGTGTAATTTTGTATATGAAAGCACAGATTTGTGGGAGACAGGAAATTGCTAAGCCACTGAAGCCATTTTCCAACTGTATTGCTCCTCAAATCCATTACTGTTTCTTATTTGCCCTTGTGCAAATGGTACCTAGTAATTCATGGAAGCATAGCACATCTCACCTTGCTTGTATCCTACAATTCTGTAATTCTTCCAATCCAG
The DNA here is from genome assembly GCF_000703405.1 of Apaloderma vittatum. Classification (NCBI taxonomy): domain Eukaryota; kingdom Metazoa; phylum Chordata; class Aves; order Trogoniformes; family Trogonidae; genus Apaloderma; species Apaloderma vittatum. The sequence goes on along the minus strand of NW_009731363.1, from coordinate 55,029 downwards.
TCCCAGTACACATGGTGTCACAGTGTCTGATTCAAAGTGCCACTGTAGATTTGCCACTGAGACTGAGGGCATCCTGAGGCCTCTTCCACCACCATAGAAGGCAGGAAGAATTATGTATTCATTACAGAAGCGCTTGCTGTAATTTGTGAAAATTCAGTAGCATTTTACATGCTAAAACTTTAAAAAATATTTAAAAATCTTATATGCTAAAACTCGTGGAACATATATACACTGCAGAATGAAAATGTAATTTTGCTATGTTTGTGGTTACATAACTAAAATACCATTCCTTAATCTTTTTTTTTTTTGGGGGGGGGGCTTGTTGCACAAGCTAGCTAGGCTGATCTACCACAATTACACTCACTTTATATATGTATACACCTTTATATGTGCTAAGTCTGGCTGAATTTTTCTGATTTATGAAGGTATAAATTAATGCCACTGATTTAAAACTAGTAAAAACAGAGAGGAATGTCAATAAAACAAAATTGAGTTAATTATAATCCCTCCTTTACTTCCAAAATTTACTGTGTTGGAGTTTAGTCTTGACAAAGGCTTGTGAACAATAAGATTTTATGTACAGATATAAATACAGATACACTTATTAGTCAACAGATTCAAAGCATTCTAGAACTTGTGTTCGTTCAGAACGTCCTTGTGTTGCAGGGCCATCAGAATACTTCCCTAATGTTTTTTTTGTTGAAGTGCCATACAGTTTTTACATTCTAGCAAGTCAATAACCTCAGACAAATGAAATCTTAGTTTCCCATTTCACTAGGAAAAGAGCAGCATTATCAGAGCCTAATTATGGACATACCAGTTAATGTACACCTTTGACATCCTGTCCCAGGAAGTATTCCACAGACAAATATCCATTTTGAAACTATTAGTTATACATCATAGCAGTACTGTGTACCAGAATAATATCTGTGTTGTATAATACTCATCATCTTCTCCTCTTAGGCCTTCCTAAGATTCTTTGCTGTAACACAACTGAAAAGAAAATGTGAACCGGGGAATTTTATGACTGATTTACTTCATGTTATTGATTATTTTTATATGTTTTAATATATTCCAGTTACTCTCCAGATGTTGTATAAATTAAAAACATCAAAGGTCTTTGAAAAACAGAAAGTGGGAGAAGGAAAAGCAACAGCTGAGATTGTGGAAGAAGACCCTTTTGCTGTTCAAATGATGTACTGGTGTCCTGAAAGCCGAATTTTCTGTGTGGCGGGAGTTTCTGCATATGTGGTTGTTTACAGGTTCAGCAAACATGAAGTAAACACTGAAATTGCAGTAAGTCCTTCAGAATCTTACTCTTATAAAAGACCATAATTTCTAAATCAAATTGCCTTTCTGCATCTGTGCTCACATACCTGAATAAAATTAATATCAAACTGTATAAATATAGGTTTAAGGACATTCATTTTTAAACCTTTAGAGCCGAAATCTTTATTATGTTACTGACAAAAGTCTGACTTAGTTTCTGGGAGCCAACTCTCCACTTCTTTGCTTTAATAATGACATACAGTATTTTGGACATAGTTTTCTTTTAAGGCTTTATGATAAAGTAAATCTCTTGTGCTTAACCTGCTGTATATTTTTTTCTCTAAAAATACTAGCTGTTGTATGTTTTTTACCAGATGATGTATATTGTGTAATAGTTCTCTTTTTACCTCAAGTATTTAATCTCTTTAATTTATGTTCATAGTGTTTCTACCGCAAGGGGACTGAAAAGCTTTAACAAAATAAAGAATTCTTTTTTTTTTTCTGGCTTATGCTGACTTTATTTCCCTAAGAATGGACACTATATGAAATGCCATAAGTCTAATCATTTGATGTTTTCCTAAGCTTTCTGTGGCTTTTTCCTGTACAAACACTCCTTTTTTCTGTCTTCGTGTCTTAAGCAGTCACCTTATTCCAGGCAGAATCATACAGTTCATGTTCTTTTAACTGCATTGCAGTCACCTTATACTTATCATTGTTGTACAGCGAGCCTGACTTTGGTTTAAACCTTGCATTTTTGCACAGCAGCCACAACCACTGCTAACAGTGTGGCTGAACAGCATTTATAATGTACAAGGTTCTTTCTTACATCTAAGAAGTTTAACAGTAGGCTACTGTTAAGGCAAAGCCAAACTAACCATAACTGTCTCCACTTTAGCCTTGCCATTCTGTGGTGCTGGAGAACAATTTACAACTTCAGATGCTCTCTTGCCAGAAAGTATTTCTTTGCATCTGCCAGCTCTCAACAAACCCCAGGGGCTGACCCAAAATTTCCCTTTCATTTTCCACCTTCTCTTATTTCAGTTATTTTCCTTTTCACACTATTTTAATGTATTTTAGAAAGTCTATAGTTCTAGCCTGGAAAAACATGTGTCATTCTGGGCCTGTAGCCATGTGCCATCTGGTAAGGAAATTCATTACCTATAGCTGTTCTGTTGTCTTCCTCTCATTTTTTTTCCCCAGAGGCAATTATTAAGCTAGCTCAACGTATTCTCTCAGGAAAGTTTTAAAACTAATGAACAGTAATTTCACATTACTGACCAGCTCATGTGTAATGCTGCTAAAATTACTACATTTCAGTATTCTTACATTGTTCCATGGCAACAGCATGTTATCTTTTACTGGCTATCGTTTAATTTCTTTATTTTCCTGTCTTCTACTTTTGTGGCTGAATTGCATCAGAGCTGGTATTTTCTAAACTGTTATAATGCATGCAATTTAACAGTTTCTCAGATTTCATCTGTAATTAAGAAGAATTTATATCAAAAATTGTCCTCTGAAGATTTGCTTTAGTATTACCTGATCTTGGTGGCATAATCACTGAGTTCCCCTGGGTTTTGTGCATCCCTAAGATGGGCCTTGTCTTGGTTTCCGCATTTTTGCTGCAGGCATTCAAGTCTTCACTCTGAAATGTTTGGGATTTTTTTTTAATAAAAAGTATGGGAGTCTTTAATGGAATATGTACCTGACTTCAGGCTGCCTCCTTTGCCTATACTGAGGTTGAGCTGGTCAGTTTTAGGATTTTTTTGCTGCCTGAGGTGAACCCAAGTTCTAGCACTTAACATCCTCCCTTCTCTAGCAGCCAGCCTGAACTCACTTCAAATTCAGTTCTACACATCCCAGCATTTTAAAAAACCCTTGTTGGTTTGATTGCCTGCCATGAGTCTTGTAATGCTATTGCTGTGGTAAAATGAGAAGTATGGAGTCTACTCAAAGGTGTCTCCATATAGCAGGGAAGTCTGCTGCAGAGTATGCCTTAGAGACATAGGCTGTGCCCAAATTTTCCTGAATAGAAGTATTATTTGCATTACTTCATGTCAGATTCTGGAGGCAAGTAGCATTCATGAGACAAATTCTGCATCCAATCCAACCTTGGAGTCATTGTCATGAGGTTATATAAAAAGCATTTGCTGCCATTGTTTTTTTCATCTGAATCTAGCCCATCCTGCCTCAGAAGGATAGCTAGGTCTCTACTAAACATGATCATTTTCTCAGTGAATGATCTTTCCTCAGTGAAGCTCCTCTTCAAAGCTCTAGACAAGAACCATAGGAAAAAAGTTTACACGAGTTTGAATGTAGAAAGGAGCCTAGTGATGGGATCCTCCAAAAATGTCTTTACCGTGTGTCAGATTACATTGGTACAATAGGTCTGCATCCCTTCCAAAGTCCAATCAAAGAAAAGACCAAAACAAAAAATTCAGCCATGTTACTAGCCTAAATTTTTCCTTCTCTCTGCAAATAGATGATAGCTAGAACTTAAAAAAAAAAATAATTTCAGTGGAAATAGGAAGACGCAGATTAAAACAGCCAAAGAATAATGATGCATTTCTAACTTGGCAAGCAGAAGATCATACTCTTCAACAGTCACTCCAGTCCTGCATGAAGATAAAACAGCATTATAAATTGTATTGGTCAGGAGAAATTACTTGCAGGCAATTAGATTTTCCTGAACTCAGTATTTCACTCTTTAGTCTTTGAAGGCAAATGTTGTCCGTCCATTTCCATGGATTTCACGAGGAGAAAACAAAAGTTAAATTTTGAGAAAGGACCCTTTCTCTTCTGGTTGAGCAGAATCACTTCTTTCTGAAATCTTTTGCATTATTTATGTGATTGAGAAGTAAGAGAGCTTTCAGGACTGATCTTCATCTCCCAATTCTCATAAAATTTAGGTGTTTTCTTAATCCCCCTTCTGGGACAGATGATGTCTCAGTGAGAGACCACTAACTAAGATGGAGTTTGCAGTGTCTACATCTGCAATTGCTTCTGATCACTTCAAGGTACCAGCACTGAAATTACTATTCAGCTAGTAATCCCCTTATCTCTTCAAGGGCTGTACCTTTGGTTTTATTCTTTCCAAAATGGCGATCTCCTTAAAAAAATTGTGAGGTAGAAAGAATTGTGAAATATTTACTATGGTTCTTTGAGATAAATACTTATGTAGCTTTGAGCTTCCTGTCCAGTTTCCCCTGTGTTTTGGAATCCTTCAGTTAAGGTTTCCTGAGTGGATGAGGTTCCTGCATACTGGCTAAAACCCATCTTGTAGAGACTGTCTTTTACTAGCAGTAAGGAGTCAGACTTGATGATCATTCTTTTAACTGAATTTGATTAGGAAATAAATAACAGAAAACAGGCAGAACATTTTCATGGCATTTGCTCTAAATTATGCTTTCTTATGCCGAAATATTATTTAGTCGGGTGTGATTAACTTCTCTTTTCATAATAAGTTCTGGAAAGTTGTATTCTTGCCTTTCACTTACAAAAAAGGCATGAAGCAAAGTCAACACTGGAAGAATATACCTATGTATTTCTTTGTAGAATAGGTAACTTGTTACTATCTGATGTTGCTGTTAGGCTCTATAATTAACAAATGACCTTATTCTTTGCCCACAAATGATAATGATAAACATGGGGATTATTTTTTTTAAAAGGCTTACTGATATGTGTTTGCAAGTAACAGAACTTTCAGCAGCTTTCTGCATTAAATTATAACTGAGCTCTTTATTTATTTAAGTCATTAGAGGTACGACTTCAGTATGAAGTAGAAGATATCATTACTCCTGAACCGGAAATAATTCCTCCATTTCCAGATGCCTCCTCCCAGCTTCCTTCTTTAAAGAGCCTTTCTGGCAGTACCAACACGGTAGCATGTGAAGGAACGATGAAGGATAGTATCCCGTGTCTTAGGTAAGTCTATGCCATTGTTCAAAGATTTAGCTTTCTGGAAACAATTCCTATCTGTTTTATTAACAGTCCCTCAACTATCAAGAAAAGGAGGTTAATCGTATGCATGCAACACAAAATGAGATGAAACCAGAATATGGAACAAACAAGAGAATTAAGGCAAAATAATTAACAAGTGATTTTAAAAGCCTAGAGCTAATTATGGAGAAGATAAACTGTTACAGTCAAGATTTGATTGTAATTTTCCAGTATGATCTAGGAGTAAAGCTTCGTTTCATTTCATGCTCACAGTTTTGAATGGAATGCAAGCACTACAGAGCAAATCAAGGAATTTCTAAGGAACTTTTTATTTTCTTAGTTCACAAAGAGCCTACCATAAAGCAGACATGTACAAAGCTGTCCTGTCTTGATTAATTTGTTGTAACACTAAAATCTTTCTTTGTGAAAGAAGTATATGCATTTTATGGTGTGTGAGGAGTGGAAACTGTGTTCATACTCGTGAAATAATCTTTAAAATATGAACTATGTGGAATTATATGTATGTTTAATCTTTAGAAAGAAGCAAATTGTCTGCTAGAGTACACATTGTCACTGTTTGGAGTAGATTAATATGTTCTTACTAATAAGGCAGATAAATTATGGGTTCGAATAGTTTCAAAACAAAATTATGTACAAAGCTCCATAAACTGTAATTTTCCAGCAATTATGGTGCACTGCTGATAACAACTGCTCTCATTTTAGTGAATTCATTATTATTTCAGTCTAATCATTATTAAATATTTTAAATGGCTCAATTATTTCAAAAGGAGCTTAAATGAACATTGCCTGACTTTGCAGATACTTTGGGCTGTATTTCCTCTCAAAATAATATTAGCATTTAAAAGCAATATCATGACACAGTTCTTGTAAAATTAACAGGTTTTTTTCACATCCTGTTCATCTGTCCACCTCATTCGGTCAGGCAGCTGAACCTCAGACCTCAGTTTAATCATTAATGTGAACCATAAGAATCAATAGAAGAGGCAGAGAGAAGTTATTACAAAAATTTTAATGTGAAATCTATTTATGACATTGAAATCAGAATATAATAGATTGTTTCCATGGCTAAGATTTTCCCTTAAGGAATTCTTATTTGATTTGGTCTGAGGAGGAGAGAAATTGTTGATCTTGGAGTTAGAAAAGCTGTAATGGATCAGCAGAGGTTCACCTGGTTAGTTTTTACAAGTTTGCTTAACTCCATATAATCTCACATTAAGCTGGCCGATTGATTTTTGTCCCATTTTACACAAAGTGAATGTAAACTTATTTTGACAGAGAAGTGACTTTTTCAAAGTCAAAATAATTATACGACTAGAACTGCTGGCATACTCCCTCTTCCATTTGTGTAAAAGTGTACTGTGTGCACTCTCATCCTTTTCAACAGGGAAAGGCATGGAAATATCCACGCTTTTCCCCCAACACTTAACCAGGTCCACATTCCTTGTCTGTCAGAAAACTTCTGAATTTATCAGAATTATGATGATAAAATGAAAGTAGTGCTGGAAACACAGAAAACCCAGTAAAGAACTGGATGGTGCTGTTGGCTTTATGTGCAAGTCACTCAGGTGAGCAGCAGTACAGAATCCAAGGTACAGTGATAATAACATAAAGCTGCAGCCACCTGAACATGGAGAGCGAGTGCACAATTTGAACTGTATTGATAATCCACATAAAATTTTATATACAGACTAGCTCTTAATATTGGCTCCATTGCCTTTATTTTCGTATCTACTTCTCAACCTCGTTACAGCAAATGGGTGGCACTCCACACTACATAACTTTTGCTAGGCAGAAGCCAGAATGACTGAACGTGTTTATGTCCGCAAGTAGGTACTGGAAAGAAAGCAACTGAAGGGACTGAAGTAATGAAAACTTGGCATTTCTCTGAAATCAAAAGTAAATGTTACCAAGGGAGGCAAGCAGCAGTGTGGAATACATATTGTTCTTGCTTATTTCAGAAGATTTATAATGAAATATGCAGCTATAAGAAACTGATGTAGTTGTGATTATGCAGATAGATATTTTTGATGTAAACACTGTAATCAAAGAGCTGTGCCCAAAATGTCATTGTTCCCAGACTTTTAGCATCAGCTCAAAATTAGGTCATTCAAGGGTTTTCACAGTAGTTCCAAATAGCTCCAAGATGATAAAGAACTGTGATTATCTCATGAAGAAAACTAAAAACCAAAACTTTGCAATTCAGTGTAGCATAACAGGAGCATGTCAAGGAAATCACTGAAATACCTACATCCCTACTGCACACACTCCTGCAGTCTGTTTAGGCTAGTATACACACTTCAAAAAAAAAGCAGTCCAAAACAAGGTGAAGCAGAACTAAATATCGATATTACTGTTCAAGCAAGATGGTTAGTGAAACCAGGGAATTAGCTCAAACATCCTCGAAGAGGAGAGTGTCACAGAAACAGGGGAATGACAAACTGAATCATGAAATCTGAAACTATTTTGCTCTGGTCTTATGGTCTTCTACAAATTATTCTATGCTTAGAGAAAATCCCTGTAGAAAAAAAAAAAACAACAACCCAAAAACAACTATCCATCTTACCAAAAAAGATACTCAAATTTGCAGTGAAAAAGAGAGAATTAAAGGTGTTTGGTTTTTTGCTCAGGTACCAACAGTCTGAAAGAACACTTGGAAGGCATTTCTTCAGCATTTTGTTAAAAACACATTGGAAAAGTAATAGCATCATAAAACCATGTTTTAGAGGTTCAGAATTAATTCTGAAGTTTGTTTGGAAGAAAAAAAGGATAAACTCATTGCCGTGACAGATATCTGTTAGAACTCACCGTAGCAGCGTGCTTGACTCTTGTGTTCCCCCACATCATTGGTTATCCATTTGAAAACATGGATGCAAAGTATGTCTGCTCAGCTGAAAGGGCATTAGACTTGCTTCTTGGATCTCATCTACCTGTTTTATGTAACATTTTTAAGGGCAGGAGCTAAAAACTGAAAATGGGGTGTGAGATGGAAACACCACCACTAGTATGCCTCTTAAAGGCTTATTCACAGATGTAAGAAGTGGAAGGTCCCAATCACAAAGATACTCTGTAGGACTGTTTGTATAAAATACTCAGCTTCTGCTTCCTGTGAAGTTTCTTTGGAAACAATACGTGTTCATTGTATACAACTCATTTGTAGTTTCCATTTTCCCAGTCTCCAAAGACCCCTCTCCCTTAGCGGCTTGAGTTCACAGATGTTCATCCCTTTGTTCTGACTGTGAATACTCCTGGGTAATCCTGGACTTCATTGACCTTATGGATAGTGTCACTTCAGAAATGCTCTTGGATATGTATCGTATGAATAAAGGAAAGGGCAAAACTTTAATGCCAGCAGAACAGGTAACAAAGTGCAGAACTGAACAGAGGTTTGCTGTTAATAGAAAACAACAATACAAACCTATTGCCAGCTGTTGTGGGTTGACTTTGGCTAGATGCCAGGTTCCCCCTCAGCCACACTGTCACTCTCTCTCCTCAACAGGACAAAGGAAAAAAATAAGATGAAAAAGCCTTGTAGATTGAGGTAAAGATAGGGAGATCACTTACCAATTACTGACAGAGGCAAAAAAGGTCAACTTGGGGAAAAGCAATTTAATTTATTACCAATTAAAATGGAGTAGGATGGTGAGAAGCAAAAAACCAAAAATTAAAACACCTTCACTTTTTTCCAACTTACCCCTTCATTCCCAACTGCTATACCTCCTCCACGCTGAGCAGCACAGGGGTGACAGGGAATGGAGGTTGTGATCAGTCCATGACAGTTCCTCTCTGATGCTCCTTCCTGTTCACACTTTTTCCTGCTCTGGTGTGCGATCCCTCCCACAGGGTACAGTCCTTCAGGGTAAAGCTGCTCCAGCATGGGCTCTCTACAGTTTCTTCAGAAAATATCCACTTTTTCCACCGTGGGGTCCTCCGTGGGCTGCAGTGTGGCTATCTGCTCCACCGTGGTCCTCTGGCCCTCTCCACAGGCTGCAGGGGAACCTCTGCTCCCGCACCTGGAGGACCTCCTCTCCTGTTTCTTGTCTCATCTTGGTACTTGCAGGGCTGTTTCTCACATTTTTTAACTCATTTGCTTCTGGGCAGCATTTTCTGCCCTTTCTTAAGTTTTCTTTCCCAGAGGTGCCACCAGTTTGGCTGAGGAGCTCAGCTGTGTCCTGCCATAGGTGTGTGGCTGAGACAGCTGGAACCAGCTAGAATGAGGCTGTGTCCCACAAGGGACCACCTTCCCTTACAGAGGCCACCCTTGCAGGCCCCCATCCCAATGCCAAAACCTTCCCACACAATTTGTATACTCCACAAGTCAGAGAGGGGGAAAGATTAGAGCAGGTCAGGGTCATGAAGGGGAGAGGAGATTATTATGTCTTGAGATCCAAGTGAAGGTCTCATACCTCATCCTAAAATGCTGCATGTATTCTGCTCTGATATCCAGATACGCAATACCCAGATACGTGATCCCATATCCCCAGGCATAATAGGTGTACTCTGATAGGGCTATGGAGTTTGAGGAGGCTGCAGGACCTAGGGAAGTTGCGGATGATTGTGAGAGGCATCACACATCTGGCAATAAACTGTTTAGCTCTTTGACCAGCTGCAGCAGCTCCCGCATCACTCGCAGCTCCTGTTTCTGCTGTTCTGTCACTTCAGGCTTGACATAACCAAGCAGTAGTTCCAATAAGCTGCCCTTTGCAAACCTGCTACACAATATGCTTACTCTGGTTTGGTCAACCTGCACTTCAGAAAGTCTTACTTCACTGCTCCCAGTGCTGCTTTTTGACTCCCATCGTTTTTTTGGCATGCTAGAGTTGTCGTATGTTGCTGTATCTGTTGCAGTCTGTCACTAACCATGTTCCTTATGGAAGAAAATGGAAGAGGTTATTTTCTTGCCTCTGACCAGGCAGATGAATCACTGCTCATCTACAGTATTATACACATTGTCATGACGAGAATCCTTTCCAGTTTGGGTCAAGACTGTGGCTGTTGAGTGCTTTCCTTTTGCTCTTGCAACTGCAGCAACCCTGAGTGGGGAAGGGAGGAGTGGTAGTCCAGACCAGTGGCCTGAAGCTCTGTTCTCATAGATGGTCCTGGACAATCAGGAGAGAGGATGACAAGGAAAGAGCATTCCGCTTGCTGAATTGTGCCATCGTGTCTTTCCTATGGCAAGATCCGAGCCAAGTGGTTGATTACTGCTTCAGACAAATGGATATGTAAGGTCTGAGCAGCATGACAGGCAAAATAAATAGTGTGCCAAGTCGCTGTTAAGAAAGTCCATTTAGAAAGGCGGATGAGGAATGCCTTTATCATTAAATAAAGGAAGGTTAGTGAACCCTCTGCAATAGAAATATAAGCAATAGAGCAGAATCTGTGTTACTGAAATGGTTAAACAGTTCAAGACTGTGAGTGTATTTTGAAAAGGCAGTAATCAGAGATGTTGTATCAGATGCAGGTGCCCAGGCATCTATCATGCTTTACTTCAGAGCAAGAAAGTTCCAAAAATACAGAAATGTCCCATTTCAAAGTTTCAGAGGAAAATATTGTAGGTTTTCCACACAGGTTGATTATTCATGATGATTTTTAAGTGTGTGTTATATACTGTAAGAAAATATTCCAAAAAAGGAAAATCCAAACAAAATGATTAAGCAAAAATTATTTTTACTGGCCCTCACCTACATCTTCTCCAGAGTTGCTCTTGTAGGGAATGCCAAAGTTTTCAGATTTGTTTCTACAACAGAAATGAAAGTCAAAGCCTGGAATTCCTCCAAAACATTCCTGTTCTGAGGGGAATGCCTAGTCTCAGTGTAGGGGTATATGCACAGTATGCTTCAAGTGCTAGTACTGCTCTGGTCTTATTAAAGGATTGTGCTCCACTAGTATTTTCTCAAGAGACGCTGTTGTTTTTCATGGCACAGTCTGTTTGTTTGTTCTTATTTTATACCTCTTCTTCTTAGCGTTAAGACTCGACCTGTGCGAATGCCTCCTGGATACCAAGCAGATCTTGTTATTCAGTTGGTGTGGGTGGACGGTGAGCCACCACAGCAAATTACCAGTCTTGCTGTAAACTCTGCTTATGGACTGTAAGTAACTCAAAATTCAGGTCGCATGGGTTTATTGTTTGTTGCACAAAGTAATGTATTTTCCAATTATACTTTGAAGCTTCCCCCAGACATTTAGAGTAAGAATTGCCCAGATTCTTGGGGAAAAAAATATTTGGACTCAAATATTTGAAATACAAGATGTTAAACTGACATTCTTCACAATACTTTTACAATTCCCATTTAAAAAACTGAATCTTTTCACATTATTCTGTCCATCCTACCAAATAAAAATCAATTACCTTTCAAATCTGTAATTTTTAAAGCTATTTTGAAAGCATCTATTAAATACATTTCATAGAAAAAAAGTGATGTGATTGTTAAATGTCATTTCTCATGACATCATATCTTAGTTGGAATTTTTCTTCTAAGAACAGCACTTTTATGTCTGTGTTAATCTCTGTTTGCAGATCTGAAACTGAAAATTAAATAAGAAATATTCAGATGCCCAATTCTGTATGGAAATGCAACTGAACATATCTGTGTGTACTTTGTCTCCTCAGATTCAATTTATTTGCCAATTTTTAATATTTTCTTTCACTGAGAGTCACCGAGAATATTTTCTTTCACTGAGAGTTGCCCAGATATGTTAAAGTGGTTTTATCTGTGGAAGGTGTTACTCTAATAAAAACTACAGGCTACAATGGGTGTTAGGGATCTGACTTTACTGATTTTCACTAAGTCAATTTACTCTCTTCAGACTTGGGAAATATTATGCAGAGCCTTCACGTTTCTGGAAAAAATATTGTCATTTCAGGGCTCCTTTGTCAAGTCTTTGGCCTCAGTTTCTAGACAGTTTCCTATTCATGAACTCCACAAGTTTCTTTTGGTTTACTATGCCTAATCCATTTGTCACTTGTGCAAATTGTTGGGTTTTGCCTAATTTGCTCCCATGCAGGTCTCAGGCCTCAAGGCAGCATCCGACTTGAGGAATAATCACACCATTCTCTCACTTGTAAACTACTCTGACAGGTTGCAGTTCTCCTGGTATTCCCAGGGGTTTCCTAAACCCGCCTGATTCAACCAAATGCTTTGAATTTTTTCCATTGCTTGGAGCAATAGTAGTTTATAGGACAGCCTCCTTTAAAACACCATATACTAAGTACATGAGTGTTTCAGAAATAAATACCTGTATCAGTAAAACAGCCCAATAACCTAAATTTAACTTTCCTACAAAAGCTACCCAGGAAAGGCATATTTCTTTAGATTTCATTTGCAGAGTTTCTTCTCTCTCCCTCTCTCTTGTCTCTCTGTTTTCAATTTGGGCCTATGACAAAGTACAATCCTATCTTTCATCACAATTTTGGTTAATACTTTAGTTTTCTCCTGTTTTGTAGCCTCACAATGAGGAAAGACTGTGCCACTTCAGTCTGAGGATTTGTAATTTTTGCCAGTTGTAGGGTTATTTGGGTTATCATTTGCCTAAATTTTTTTCCTATAATAAAAAGTTTAGCTAGGAGGAAGGCATAGGGTAATAAGTGTATTCTAAAGTATTCTTCCAGTATTCTTTTAATTATCTTGATTTCTGTAACTGTGTATTACAAATAACAGGAACTTAGTGCCCATGATGTTACTGCAGCCATGAAACAGGACTAAAGCGAGACATAAAAAAAGGCATTTATCCGTAGCAAAGACAAAATAGTTCAGACACTGTGAAATTTTTTTTAATATACTTTGTTTACTTTTAACAGTATCAAGCTACAGTTTAGAGGAATTAACACCTGTTTTATTTCTAGTGAAGTGAATCATCAAAAAACTTGTGTTATGAAAGGAAGAAGGAAAAATTTACAAAATGCTTCAATTACAACTGAAGATCTACAAAGTTAAATACAATAACAAATTTCAAATTTTATATTCTAAACTATTTTCTGCTGGATTGAAAGCAGGCTCTGGAAATTTATGACCAGCTCATGTGGTAAAAATTTCCAATCTACATATTAATTATCAAAAAATGTCTGATGAGGTTTTTATGATATTTCTATGAAAGTTGCCCACAGAATAGAACATCTCCTAGCAACTAATCGTATTCATCACTCAGAATTGAGAAATTCATTATGCTTATTTTGTATTTGATTTCATAAAGTCTTGGGTGTTAATAATTTATCTTAAGTCTGATTAATGGTAATGTCTGTCTGAATTTTCTTCTCATTCCTCAGAAATGTTATAAAATTAATGAGCCATTTATGATTTTTCTTGGTAAAGTAGTTTTTTTCAATATAAGAAATATTATATCCATGCTTGTACGTGAACACAGACAAGTTTAGAAAAATGCAGACCTGGAAGTGATGATCCTTTTCGTAAATTTGATGACCACAGAGTGAACGCTCACTAGCTCTTCTTGTGACTCATGTTTTTCAAAATTAATAAAACTCAGATTAATCACTTTCAAAATCTAGACGGCTATATTTTTTGTTCCCTAAAATATTAACAGATGAGATTGACACTTGCAGATTTTTTTTCCTTTGCTTTTCTTCTCCACCTAGAACATGGGGACTTACTAACACAGGAAGTGCTGTCATACTTTATACTGGCAATCTTTTTTACTTCAATATCCTTTCTCTGACAATGCCTGTTAACATAGGCCTTAAAAATAAAATACAATAGCAGAATATGTTTTTACTGTTGTTTATCAGATTATTTGTGTCAAGAAATGTGAAGACTGAAAACACAAATAGGACAGACAGAGTTCCTTTTTGTCCCAGGGAAACTCTTTAAAAATATTTTGTTCTTCTATTAAGCACAACAGGCTCTAGTAATTGCTGAAACAGATACTGCTCTGCATTCATAAAACATGGAGTTTATTCCTTAGTGCATCTTATGATCCTTCCAGATAAGCACAAAATCTTGCCAGATGAAAGTGTATTTATACACCCTTTAAGCTGGTGTATAGTAGTTGCTGCTTAAGCCACAGATCAGTGAAGAGTCAATGGGGGGAAAAAAAGGGTATGTTCACAATATTTCCATAGATGCTACACTAAAGTCAGTGTCAAGTGAAGAGTAAAAAACATGGTGTAGCAACAACCAGTAGAATCTGAGCCACTGTTGTAAATGGTGCTTTAATTTGCAAATAATAAAAACTTGCCTCATTTTCATGCTCTACTTTTTCTATTTGCTATATGGAGCCCTCTTTTCTATAATGAAAGCAGAGACACAAAAGGTACAACACAGGAAATGTTCTATCTACCCTATTTCCCCTTCCTCCATGTCATTGCTTTTCTCTTTCTTTATTGTTTTTCCACACACAAATTCATAAATCTTTAAGATGTTTTCCAACTATATTGAAAAGAGTCAGGTGGAGGTGAGTGCACAGCCCACTTCTAGTGTGAACTGAGTGCTAAAAATATTTTACAGAGCTCTGAACTGACCACTTTAATCACTTTTACGTAAAATGACAGAACTTGATCACAAATGATTCTTAATCTGATTGGGCATGGTTTGGGATTTTGAGTTTACTTGGGGCTGTACCTGCAATCCTTTCTATCTGGAAGTTGAAATTTTAGAATAACTCCTCTTCTGTAGAATAGTTGTCAGTATATAATATTCCTGCTTAACTTAAGTGTCCAACAATGCAGTGTCAAGAATTTGGCCTACGGATCTTTTCAATAGTCATATGCCCTGAGAATTTATTTGTCAGTTATTAAACTAGAAAAAAAGAATCAATTTTGCTTGACTATTTTAATATTAAATCTTAAACATGATTAAAGCTTTAGTGAGAGGCTGTGAGAATGTGAAGCAAGGATATTATCTTCTGAGATACATGGGTTTCCATATGCTGTAGCTAACTTCAGATTTTCTCCTACATCTTACATATAGTAATGTTTAGTGTCTTTTTTGTTTTATTCCTTTTCCCTTTTTCTTGCTTTTCCTTAGATAGATGCATTGTCTTCTTCTTCCCCCCCCTCAACCTCCTCAACTGTTTTAACAGGAATCTATACTGTAGCCATGCTGACTGAGTTGGAAAGAAATGTATAAATTTTTCAGATTTGGGTATCTTCAAAATGCAGCTTAATATATATTTATGATTTATATTTTATTTATACATGTATTTAAATTCATATTTTAGATTATATTTGTGTTTTATATACATGTATAAGCAATTTTAAGATCTACATCCAGATTTGTAGGCTTAATTTACATAACTAGAATTACATTACTAGAATTATATTGTTCATTAAGGCAACATTTAAACATTATTGTAATGTTTTTGCTACAGAAAGGCAATTAAAGTGGGAAGTCTGCTTTCCAGAAAGTCAGTTACTGTTTCAAGAGACAGTTTTATATGGTCAAGATTACAAATCCATAAGAATTATAAAATATAAGCTTTAGTAGTTACCAAAGAAAGTGTTTGTGCAGAATTCGTAATAATAAATAATAATTGTTGTTCGCACAACTTAATCACATATTACTGATATCTTTGAGGAACATTTCTTTTCTCAGAGTGGCGTTTGGAAACTGCAATGGTTTGGCTGTTGTGGACTTTATGCAGAAGACAGTACTCCTGAGCATGGGAACCCTTGACCTCTATGGATCAAGCGACCCCTACCAGCGTCAGCCCCGTTCACCTCGCAAAAGCAGGCAGTTTGCTGCAGGTAGGAAGAAAGTTACTGTGATTATGAGCCTGATATGTTCTTTGGTTTTTTTGCCTGTGGCTTTTTATAGTGCTTTTGAAATGCATGACTATTTGCCAGCCGATGGAGTTTCTATAACTTGACAAAAGAAACCTGACATGCTTTAGGTACTGACACTTTCTCAGAAATAAAATGTTTTATGAAGTTCATGCTTTTGGGATGGAGGTCAGCAAGTAATTCCCTTAGCTGAGTCTGTAAAAGATCATAATGAGCAGAGCAATAAACTGCTTCCCTGGCAGTTTCTTGAAGTGTGGTCTGTGTGCTATTTTCTTTCTTGTTTCACTAAGTTCATACTGATAGGTAAGATTTCAATTTAAATTGAGTAGTGTCTTCTGCCAAGTGCTATTCTTTGGCATTTGAATAGGCAGTTGTGTTTGGAGAAGGGTAACACCTGAGAGACGTGTTATATAGACAGCAAAAGTAGCTATAATCAGCCAATTTGGTGCCAAGGGAATCACATTTGTAAGTCATAGCTATTATTATGGATTGTTTCAGAAATATTAGTCCATTAATGCAACTAAATTTTACCATACACTTTTGGTTATCTAAAAAATTTTACTTGTATGGGATAAAATCAGATGATCTATGTTTCAAGTCTCTACATATTCCATAGTAACATACTGGAGTCATAAACAATTATGAAATGTGCTTTATATAGCTGTGAAGCTTTAGAATTAGATTTAAAATTCTATTTGAAAATGTTAAGTTTTAAATCTAACCATAAAATTACAAAAGCAGCATTTTGAAGTGGGTTTATGACATCAGCATTTTCTTCAGCAGACCCTGCACTAAATCGTCAAATCCTGTTTCTCCATAGAGTCAAATGGAAGCCTTTTTTAATTGGAAATGTGTTTGCACTCCAAAGAGAAAATAAAATTTAGAGAATAAAATGCAAGTGTTCGGGCCTATTTCTGTTCCTGAAAGACCACTTATCTCACTGTCTAGGTGTGTAATCATGACAAGCTTCGTTCTCATCTGTGCCAAGTGTTAAAGATGTGAATTAGGCACAGCTGAGAAGAGAAGAGACAAGCAGCTCTAAGCTACCTTCAGCTTCTCTGCCTGGTTCAGCCAGGCTCACAGCAGCTCCCAAATTAAATTGAGCTTGCCACGTGCAGCGTGCTGCAGAGCCCTGTGTGAGAGGTGGAGGGTAGCTGGTCCAGAAATAGCTGTTATCAAGCACAGTCCGTGCAGGCTTTCTCTGTGTCAGTGACAGTCTTGGCCAGTCCTTTAAGGCAGCATTCCAGTTCCGCAGCGCTGCTAGAATGGAGGCCACTGGGAATAAGTGGCCGCTGAGAAGGAGCACAACGCTTCTAGATTGCTCGTAGAAACTACGCACCTAAAAAAAGCCTCAGCTGCTTTCTTGCCATCCATCCCACACCCTTTATGTTTTTATTTTTCTTGTTATATATCCCAACTGGAAGGTAAGCATCTGCTGAAATTTCTTCACCTTGGCTGTTCTAGATGCTGGTTATGATATCACTTCCTTTCACTTTAGACTGTTTTTTCTCTCTTTCCTCTGCCTGCTGCTGATGCTGGTGTACTGGCATGTTCCAAAGACAACTTTTGCATGCGTGGCCTGTCTAACTTTTATCCAGATTTAACGAAACGGATCCGTACTTCCTATCAGAGTAAGTTCTATAAAGGTTAGGCAAATAGCTTTATCATAATTGGACTATGCCTGACTTAAACCCATGTGTTTGTGCCTTGTAATGTGTTTTTTTCAAACACATTCCGCATGCATGCAAACTTATTACATTTTGTGATGTTGACCATGCTTTATTTTGTCAATTATCTTTATTATACAGATATTTCAAATCTGTTTTCTTCTTCCAAAAGAGTCAATGAGAAAACCTCAGCGTCTTGTGTGGGGTGAATTGGGCCTTAGAAATAATTTTTCAACAATTTTATGTTCCTAATGACAGTATCTTTCTTTGGTTTTATATCCATTTCAGTGTACATCTACTTATATGAAGCATTTCTTGTTTTGCAGTGGCACTACCTGGTTGTAGTTAATTTTTCCCTATTTTCAGAAGAGCAACGTGGCTTGAAAGGGTACCAATTGGATTGGGTGCTGTGAAATTTAAAATTTTAATCTTGGTTTGGTGCTTGAATATTTGGCTTTGGGGAACCATCCCATTCCTCTGATCTTTAATGGGGAATGTAAAGTGGGTGTGAAAAATACACACTTCAAAGAGAGCTCTGAAAATTAATGTTTTTAATATCTTTCAATTTTGAATTATAGTGATACGCAATTTAAATATTAGTATTCATCACTGCAGAATGTGATGAACAAAGCTATAATTAATTTTGCAAAAAATTACTGTTCGACAGATGAGCTGTATGTATTTTAATTAACTGCAGTGCTTATATGTAATTAGGTCTCCAGGATGCCTCTTATTCATTTCTTTTTAAAGTAGTTTTTGCAGAACAACTGGATAGGCAGTTTTACATTAAATACTCAGTATAGGCAAGATAAAGGGGTGGCAATCGTATTATCATCTCACATAAATACAGATTTGTTTAGCTATATGTTGGTACACTCACACAAGAAATTCTATTCTGTCTCTCTAGACTGAAAAAAGTACTGAAAAACTGATTTCCATGATTTTATTTCATAATACTTCATAAAAGGTGACCTGTTTAGTTAAAAGACTAGTCCAGTTACAAATCCAGCACACCATAAAAAAGGTTTGGTGTATGATATCTTACAGTTTATTAGTCTGGCCTTGCTGATTTCAAGTCTGCAGAGTACCTGAAGGACAGACAGCAGTCAAAGTTTTGAGGCTTGTCTCCCATGAAAAAGTTAATAACTTTTTCATTTCAGATGACAAGGACAGACCATAGAGTTTTGCATAGCTGGAAGTGTACTATCTTGTTTCCATCTTCAACCAGAAAAGTATGCAAAATCTTTCTGTATATGTCATAAATGAAGAGTACGCATCAGACTCTTGCGCAAGATCATTAACAGCTTCATTTCTTTTCTCAAAATTTATTTGGTTGTTGATTTTGCCATTTGATACTGACAGCGGAGTATGTACTGTATGATCTGAAAGATGCACCAGGCTGCAAGATAAAGAACAGAGAAAGAATGTGTCATAGACTGTAAAATATCTTGCTAAGTCATTCTCAAGTTATGCTTTGTTATATGTCCTGTCTGAGACAGGAGTTTTGAGAGGGGCATTGAGAATGGATTTAGGATTTTTCTTACAGGTTTATCTCTTCTCGTAAGGGATGATGATGGGAAGAGAAAAATAATTTTCTTTTTTTGAAATAGTGCAGTTGAAGCTGATACTATTAAGGCAAATGCAGGAGCAGTCATGTGATAACATAAGCATTAGGCATAAAGTTTTGAGGGTTAACTGGAAGTTAATGGGAAGATGTTTCAGGAGCTGATGCAATTAAGTAATGAACCAGGAAGATAATTTCATGAGGATCAGTTTGAGAGAATAAGGCTTGCAGGCATTGAAGCCAAAGAAGAGATTATCAATGAGTAAGATACTTAGATTTTTGTCAGTCATTTTGGAGGCAATTTGCAGGAAGAAACAGTCTTGTTACGTATCCAACCAGAATCTGAGTGTTAAAGTGAGATGTTCCAAGAATGAAACCAATATTATGCTCTAGAATACCAGGGAAGACAGTGGTCCCCTTAGCTGTGTTGAAGTAGCAATAAGAAGACTTCTGTTCAGAAAAATAGAGTTTGTCTTGGCAATGTTAAGTTCACATCTGGACACTTGTGCGTAAATGTGAGAAAGACAAGATTACTATGCTAGCTTGGATGGAAGGAAACCAAGTTAGAGATGAGTATTTATGAATCATTAGGGTAAAAAAGATATTTGTTGCCCTGTTTATAGGCACGAATCTTCTCAAATACCGGGAAGTGTTGATGTTTTATTCTGGGGTGCCCTGCAACTGAAGAGTGGAAAAAAAACACAACCATCAAACAGGGAAAAGAAGCAATGTGTTGAAAAAGAGAGATTTTTCCAAAGAAAAACATAATTAACAATGTCAAGGGTATCCAATATGCAAAGCACAGTGGTGGAATAATTGTTTTGAGTTTTTGCCAATAAATCTATAAAGAGCTTGATAAGAGTAATGCATAAACTAGATGCAAAAGCATCTAGAGTGAGCTGAGAGCATTATGACAGCACATTCTCTGGTTTGGGAGGTGAAAGTGGGTAGAAACAAAAGGGAAGACATTAAAAGGAGAAATGTAATCAGTTGTAGGCAAAAATAATGAGAGAAACTGAAACATAATTGTCCTATCAGGGGAGGCAATTTGAGGAAGGTAAGAGGTTAAGACGAGGGTAAGTGCAGAGCTGGAGTTAGCTTTCTGGTGTTGATGACAATAGCAAATGGTTGCTGTAACATCTGCTGGCAGCCACCTTCCTTCATAGCAAGAATACATGCCAAGACAAATAAAATAAACTTTCTCTGCATTAGTGCAGAACATGTTGTTGTTCAGTTTTGGGGTTTTTTTTATTCCTTATTGAAATTAAGTTGTACATGTTATTACCTAGCAGTAGGTAACATATATTCAGATATTGAAATACGTACATTTACTGCATCTAGAGAGAGGCTTTGCAACCGAATATAGAAATACCAACTTGGAAAGGCAATTTGCATCTCCTGCTAGAAATTCATACCATCTGTTAGTAAAACAAGAAAATAAATACTTTATGAAGCATCCAAAAAGTCGACAAATTCAAAGGATGTTGAACCATTTGAAAATAATTTTCAGAATGAAGACTTTTCAGTGAGCACTCCTCATTCCTCCTTCAGGCTAGTGCCTTACAAGGATATGAGCAAAAGTAATCTTGACCTGACAGGAGGGCACAGAAAACTCTGTGTTATGAGTCATCACATATCAGTAATTGGCACTTTAAATCACACCTGACAACACAGTAGATGATAATATAGGTTGAGTTTTAAGTAGACAGCTGTATTCTAAACTGTCATTTCCAAAGAATTAATTATATCTAAACATAAAGAAAACACAGTATGGTTATTCAGTATGAAGATGATGTATTAAGAAGACACTGGGGTTACTTATTGGCTTGTGAATATTTATGATAATTTTTTTATAATTTGTTTATTTATTCAAGATGTGATGGCTTTGGGTGCTTTTAAGTAAATGATCAATATGAATCATTTAATCATAGAAATACAAATTTAAATTGTCAAAAATAATTTAAAATTAATTATGAGTTTGTAGAAGTTGCTACACTGTACTAGACAATACATTCTTAGATCTTTTAATAAAGAGGAAATGGGAATCACAGTAACCTTTGAAATGTATCCATAGGACATGTCTTTAAAAGTGCTTTAATGCCTTATGCAATATATTTACATCTTGTGCTATTTTCACATGCTTATAATTTGTTCAAACCAAAACCAGTTTCTTTAAAACGTCAATGGGTCCTTATTCTCACAGGTGGTTGTTTACATTGCCAATCTCAGTTACTTGCCGTTAGTTCTACTGCAAGTTTTTTCTTACTCTATCTGGACTTAAAATCTGCTGGCGTGGGTTTTTTGGCTAAAAATAGTTAAAATATCTTGGGACACAGATTGAGTCTACAGAACTTAAAAAAAAAAAGCAAAAATATTTTTGTAATTTAACTTCAGTAGCTGTTGTTGTCTCTCAAATACGCAAGGGAAGCTGAGTTGCATGGAAATACTTAGACATGATAAATTATTGAAAAGACTTAGCTTGGTTTCCTCAGAAAGGAAATTATAGTAGAAAATAAGCAGTGGGACAAAGAAAAGCTTGAGAGCTGCCTTTCTCATCTAAAGGGAAACCAAAGACAACATTTTATGGAATCAAAGGTAACACATAAAAATTGACAAACGTGTGTTTATTCCTTTCAGTGAATGAAGACTGTGCAATTCATTGCCATCAAACATCTTTAGAATTTAGGATTTAGTAAGATTAAAAGACACATTAGATGCATTGATGGAAAATGAGGAGAAATTATTGTAATCCTTTTAAGCAAGAAGGATTTATGGCAGGAGAAAATCTGCAAGGGTCAGTGCTTAAGCAAACCTGAGTGTCTGAGGTTAAGACAAAGTCCTTGTGCAGGACAGGTAGTATTACTTACGCTTAATACGGGAACTTACTGCACTTCTCTTTTTCCTTAAGACGTTTGGTCATTGTTAGACATGATAGTGGCTTGACGATAAGTCTGGATTTGTAGAGAAGTTTACATGTTCGCCATTTTTAAATACCATAACATGAAATGTATCTTTACTGTTGTAAACTGTAAAACCACTGCCAAACATAAAGAGCTCGTGGTATTCTCATGATAGTTGCTCTTGGGTTTTCTGAAGAGTGGTATGATTTGGTGCATTTCCTACTTAAGCCTGTGGCACCATAACTTACATTGAGCTGTAGATTTTCCTTTTATGTGAACTCACAAAAAAAAACAAAAAGAGAAACTTATAAATAAGCAAAATCTGACCTGACAACTGACATTGTAACTATCCTCAATAGCAATTATGCAAGATTTAGAAGAATTTCATTAATCACAACATCATAACCGTAGTGTTAAAAATTTAATATCTCCAGTACTGCATTTGCAAAATAAACAGTTTAATATTTCATTTTATTTATCCAGGGCTTCTGATGCTATGCAAATGTGCCAAACTCACTCCCACTGTACCTTGCAGACAGTTCTGCAGCAAAAATCAATTATGTCCCAAATCTCTAGGTACATACAGAAACCCCAGAGTCAGGCAGAAGGAAGATTTGCTCTAAGAAAGCTATACATAGACAGCCTCCTTAAACAGCTGCAGTTCTTGAATTCTATCATAACGTCTGAAGTGACTGAACTCACAATTAATTGGAACTTATAGTTCTCTCACAGATTCTAAGGTGAATCAAAAAAAGATTCAAGTATATTTTTCAAAATAAAAAATCTTTGTTTTTCAACGTTAGTATCTAGACTGTGCTTTTTTGTTGTTTAAAGTCAGGAGTAAATTTGTCATTAGTACTGACTTAACAGGCTAAATCAATACTGCTGTTTTTCCAAAGGGCTCTCAAAATTGTGTTAGCACTTGCACAGTTTTGTTAGTGGTTGGAACTTTTTATTCTGATTGTTGGGGCTTTAGGTTCTCCCCATTTTTCAAAGCAGTTTGAAATTATGTTGTAATAAAAAAATATATCAGTACCTACATTAAGATCCCACTGTTTTTAATACAAAGAGAACAGCACTGTTGACCAAATGGTAGCAGAATTTTTTTAAAACAAGAGTATATATGAATTTTAGAGATGAGGATCTTTGAGCCTGAGGATCCAGAGGCCATAAAAATTAAAACATGTCCCATTGCAGGAGGCATAGTGCCACTAGGCTCCATGACCTGAGCGCTGTGCGTTTGCATTGCTAGCAGATGGGTGTCTGGTGCTGGGCTGTCTGCCCCACCCAAGTAGCCCGTGGCATGGAAAGTCAGAGTGCCACATATCAAGAGGGAACCACTGGTACAAGCCACAGGGCACCAAGGGATATGTGTGATGGGTACGTTTGAATAGGTACGGCCATGCCCAGTTCAGGAGTTAGCCCACAGGAAAGGACAGCAAGAGCCCATATTCTTCTCCCTAGCATGCCAAAAGGCATGTTTAAACTTTTACTTCAACCTATGCCAAAGGTGGATCTTAGCTTGATCACGGAAACAATCCCAAGC
The DNA here is from genome assembly GCF_000703405.1 of Apaloderma vittatum. Classification (NCBI taxonomy): domain Eukaryota; kingdom Metazoa; phylum Chordata; class Aves; order Trogoniformes; family Trogonidae; genus Apaloderma; species Apaloderma vittatum. The sequence continues at coordinate 31,397 of NW_009731363.1, read as the reverse complement.
TTGAGCAGGATAAATTGAGATTACTTGTTGCTGTCTTCCATGGTAGACTGCTCCAAATGAATTTGTCACAAATATTTATAAACAATATATCTTGGCCAAAAATTCTGAGTTATATTCAGACAGCATTATTGTTGCCTCTGCGTCCTTTAAAATGAGCTATCTTGTGTGAATGGATATAAAAGTTCCTAATATTGCATAGTAATAGTGATATTTTTGTATTCACTTCCTGCTTTCACCAGCACTGTCTGTTTTTGCTTTTTTTTTTCCTCTTCTCTAGATTTAAGGTTTTCTCCCTTCGTTCTGCAGCAGTTGAAAGCATACAGTTGTTTCCACATCAGTTTGACAGGGATGAATAAGTTTGATTCATATCACAGGCATTTAAATTTTAAACTATATAGGTACAGTCACTCTTCATCTACCCTGAGGCACTTAAAAAACAAATCTGAGTTAGCAAGAGGTGTGATTTTTATTTTTTTTTTAAACCAGACCTAAATTTCTGCAGTGACAGCCTGATAACTGCAGTTATCTGAAAGAGATATCTCCCTCGCATTTCACACCCTTCCTTTCTCCAAATTGACTTTAAAGTGCAGAATATCATCAACCAAGAAAGCTGAAGCATGCCCTGGTAGATTGTAACTTAACTTTTCAACTCCATTTTTTCAGGCCTGACAGAACTCAGTGACAGTCCAGTTTCCCTGGAGCTAGAGCGTTGCAAGTCTCCCACTTCAGGTAAAGGTGATTGGCTTCTCTTCCTGCAGTCTGTATAAGCCATTCATGTCATACATCACTGTGTTTCATTAATCCCTAAGAAGTGAAGTGCATAGTTACAGTTCCAAAGAGAAGAAATTACTGGAGAAGTGCCTATTACATGGCACATTAAAATCCTAAGTCTGTTTACTTAAAGAAAAATTAAATGTACGTGGCGCATCTTGAGGCGAAGAGTATGAAAACATTTGAATTAACAACATCATGCAGGTATATTCCTATATTCCTAGTAGAGTCTTGTTTCTCTGTGTTCTTAAAAGGCTGTCTGACTTTTTTTTTTTTCAGTAGGGTGTCCTTATAATTTTATGTATCTCTTATGCATATGTGCACGTAGAGAAGTTATTTGAAAAACAGAAAAATGCAGATGGTAAATTTTAACCATTAGAACCCACCAGTGCCTACATTATGTAACTTATGATAGAAGCATAACCTCATATAAAAATATTCACTTATCAACCACTTTGACACAGCAGTGAAATCTTGGCCATTTAAAAATTTATGTTTCCCATTTTACCTATAGTCCTTCAGAAGGTAGAGTTTGTCTCATTCCTAGATACTTCTTCTGCAAGTGCTTAGTCTGCATTGATCTCTTTAATGGGAGTTCACTGTCTTAAAGATCGTTGCTTAGAGCTGTTTTCTAGTAGCTGCCTTTTAAATGTGATGGAAAATAAGGAGGTATAGCTGTGATACATTCATTTTCCCTGTGGTATGCACTTTCCCCTGTAGTTTGGTAAGTATTGATAGATGCTTTCTTTTTTGTCCTTAGTTATAGTAGCAAATTCCTACAAATGCTATTCAAATCCTATTTATTATTTCACATATTCTACATTATAACAGGACACATTAATTTCAAATGGAAGCTCCTAATTAGTAATTTACTAAAAGCTGAAACTAATAAAAGTGTTTCAGTGACACATGAAGAACTAAAACAAAATAGCTGTTTTGAAATATGTATTTCTTTGTATGCTTTGCAACTGAAATTCAGTCAACATGGGAATATCAAAGTGAAATTGGCTATAATAGTATTGGTGTAACACTAGAAGCTCGATTCTTGATCTAGGTCTCAGAAAGTCATGATATGGACTTTAAAATAAAACATTTGATAGCTCAGTATAATCAGACTATTTATTGTGTGGCTTACTGGGATTCATCTTATCAATCTTCTCTCCAGATATGAGCTACAAGCTCTTTTTTTTCTTTTTTTCTGAAAACTAAGAGATCACTGACTTGGTAAACATATGTGCATATGCTTAGTTTTATGATGATGGGCGACTCCTTTAGCACCTTACTTTCTCTGTATTTAGCTTCAATTTTTCATTCTATTTTAGATAAATTTAAAATAACTTGCTCCAAAATTTAGTCTACTTCTCTGATTTGGAGATCATTCAGCATGGAAAGCATGACATATTTATGAATGTTTCCTATTTTAGCCCTTCCATGTTATTTTCCAAGCTCTATTTGAATCTTTAAAATGGGAAATCAGGTGCAATTTTGTAGTCAGTAACTGCTTTTTAAAATAGAAGTTAGTTTTACTGTGACTGATATTGATTATTTTTTTAAAATAATGCAAAATTAAAATTATTTTTCTTTGGCATACGTGTACTAAAACTGGGCAAAATCCAGTCTAATCAAGTAACTGACTTCCAAGAACCTGGGAGCAGAGCAACCTTGTGCTTATCAGCACAGCCTCACAGCTACATCAGCCTTTGCACTGGCAAACGTTTTCTCCTCATAGAATAGAACTGACTGATCTGCATGGTTACAGATTTGTTTGGCAAGATCCTTCTACATCCAGTTTTGCTTTTGATGTGTTTGAAGTTCATAGCACACAGCTCTGGAACAGAAGCGTGCTGTACTCTGTAACAGAGTCCCATGGTATTTGTGTTTGGAAATCCAACAACCACATTCCTCTGCTGAAGATAAGCCAGGACTTCATCTGTCAGAAGTTCAGCAGAGACAGAAAGAACACTCTGCTGCTGAGTAAAGTGATTCCAGCTGCTGCCTAGCAAAAGTCCTACTGGGTATGACTACATCACCAACTTATGAGACAAAAGGAACAGAGTTTGATATGTTGCAGTTCGTTGTTATTGTCAGACTACATCAACAGCAACTCTTCGCTCAGCGGTGAAGTTCAACCAGTTACTGGCCCTGAACATGTACAATGTGTACACAAAGCCCTCACTGCTGGAGGACGCTAGTCTACATGACAAACACTGCACACATGGTGGCACACTGGTGACCAGCTTCACCCTCAGCTCCATCAGGCAAGGAATGATTTGAGAAACCACACTGGTGTGCTCATGTGCATACTTTGAGACTCTGAGACAGTGCCTAGGAATAATCCCTCCAGCACACTAATTGCCTGTGTAGACACCAACAGTTTTACATTGAAGAGAGCCATTAGTAATTTAGTCAGATTTCAGTTCCAACCAAGCCCATGAGAACTGTGTTGATAAAGGCTTCTTGGAGAATTTGAAAAATCTACTGCCTCCTCATCTCTTGGTGTGATCCTGAACGTTGCTTAGCCTGCCTGAACCATCTCAGTTTCACTGAAAAGTGTATTTTGCCTGTAACACTCTACTGCTTAACA
>NW_009731363.1:10509-28011 GCF_000703405.1 Apaloderma vittatum | reverse complement strand
TGCTGAACCAGCCTAGGTCAACTTGATAACTTAGCTTTGTTGTTTCTCTTCTCCTCTGCTCCAAATCAGGATTAGGTGTTTGTGTTCTGTCACTGATGCACTTGTTAGAGCACTGAGCAAGAGACTTAATGTGAAGAACACTCTTTTACATGCAGAGCTTTTTTCTGATTCAGTACAAATCCAACTTCTTCCACTAAGCAGTATTTTAAACTTGTTTCACAAGACTGTCTTTTCAGGTGTTCCTCCTGTACTATTTACTAAAGCATCGCATTGAAGACAGCATAGTTGAAAAATCAGATTCCTGTTCTAAATGCCTTTTGGAATGTATTTCTAAAATTCACAATGCCACACAGAGTTTAGCAGCAAGCAAAGAAACACCAACTTTGCATATCAAAAATGATAGGCAGAGGAGAGAAATAATCCTCCTTGACTACTGGTATCTTAATTTAATTAGTAATTAAATACTATAGTGATGGATGTCCGATACTATGCAGGAAGAAAAAAGCTAATAAAGCCATATGAAAGATTCAGCTGATTTGTGAATATCTGAGTGGTGGTAATTTCCCCTGTAAATAAAATGTATTCCTGATGTAGCAATATATATGGAATAATACTGGTAAAAGTTGTGGAACAAAAAACTTTAAATGTAAAACTCCAAAAGCCCTAGCTGTATAAAGCATACTTCATGAGAACAGTGATGCATGCCATATAATGGTGTTTGATTGGCTTAAAAGAGCCCTCAGATCATATAAAGGGAAGTAGAGATACGGAATTTTCAATACCATCAGCATATCTTGTACTTGCTTATGCATGCCATGTGCTTTCAGTGGGGAAAGTCAAACTGCCTTTTGACTGTTGTATGTGATTTGGAGCTCAAAAGTTAGGGTTTGTACTACATTCACTCTACAATAGCAGGTAAGAGCTCGAGTGCTAAAACAAAATAAAGACTCGGAGGCCTTGTATGTGCTCACAATGTAAATGGTGATAACCAATGATAGAGTTAATGACTATATAATCTATTACAGAATAATACGCATTCCAGCAATGTTTACTGTTGTTTTTATCATCTCATTAGGAAAATTTATTCAGGGGCTCTTAGGAATATAATTTATATGCATTAATTAGGTACTCTGTATGTCCCTTAGTGCTTTAGGCATTTATATGCAGTTACATGTTGAAGCATGTAGTGAAGAATACACTACGAGCAGAGGAAAATTCATCTTTGAGGGGTCATTTAACTTTGTTGTGGGAACGCAATGCACAGTTTAGACTTCTTCCAAAGACCGGGAGAGAATTTCTTTGGTAGGTGTGTAGGAGAGTGACTTCTCAATCGTGTGTTCTAAAGTGAGAGTGCATTTGTGGTTTTTCTTATGAAATAACCTTCATATAGGGGGCTTGCATCCAGAATGCTATGAGACTACAGAGTTTAGAGAAGGCTATGTAAAGGTTTCCCATGAGCTTTGAAACAATTCCCTAATGGCAAGTTTATGAGTTTTTATATGAACTGTGATTTTCAAGTACTGCCATCCTGATTCATTCCACTGTTTAAATCTGCTGGGATTAGGTCCAATATCCCGCTTTCCTACATGAAATGTTCTTAAATATTATTAAGTTTCTAATAGTTGCTTTTTTTTTAACTTGTGGTTAACTGCAAAGTAGCTGAAGAGATTTGACTGAGTTTGACAATTATCTTCTTATGGGAAACAACCAAGAAAGTAAATGTTTCAAAACATTTTTTGTGTGTGGAAAGCAATGAAATTTATATCAAAACTTGATTATTGATAACATTGTCAGAAGTGGTTATCACTTCTACTTTTTTATATTAAATTTAAAAGAATGTTTGCTAGTCAGAAGGCAAATTAATCGTTAAAGAGAGCTTAGCTCCTGCACTGTGAATACAAGGTGCATTTTATCACCTTTTACAATATGTGAGGGGGCTTCTGATCAGGTGAATTCATGCTTGCTTAAGATCTTGAAAAGGGATGTGTGTATAAGGATTATCAACGAGCAGTATAATCTGGCGGAAGGGAAGAAATGGGGACCTGGGTTTAGGCCGTGGTCTTTGGCTCAGGGAGAGCAGCATAGGTAGACCCTGTGCAGCCCATGATGCATAGCTCAGCGTTCAAGGGGACATGAGCCCACCAGCAGCTCCTATGGGCTGGGAGGCAGGAGCTCAGCAAGGGAGCAGGGCAGCTCTGGGAAGGGTAACCAGGGCCAAACACAGGGGAGGATATTGGTCCATGAGTCAAGGTCTGGATAAGTGGGGCCATGGCCAGGTGCAGGAATGGCGGCAATGCAACAGGAGATGTAGCTCAGGGCAGAGCAGGAGTTAGGTTCAACTTGGAAGTAGCTCCCGTGGGAAAGTGCTGCCTGGGGTGTTCTGCCTGAGGCCACCAAACAAAAAAGGGTGTCTTTACGTTGGCTTTCCAAACCTTCAAGACCTTATTTGTGTACCTTGTTCAACTGAGTAGCTAAAATTAGGCTCTTAAATCCGTATTTTAGCAGCAGGGAACTGGGACTGCTATTCCAAGTGTTACGCAGGCAAAAACTCCCTATTAAAAAAAGGATAGTGTAAAGTGATCTTAATTTTGAATAATATTCTCTGACTATAGTCCTGCTGTAATAGCTGAGGGAATGTCATAGCTGCAAGTGTGCATCTTTTGGTTGAGCCTTGGTGTTTTCATTGAAAGACTGATAGGAACCATATGGGTATGAGATGGGACATGATGATGAGGAACCATATGGTTATGAGGTGGGTGCTCAGCTTAGGTAGCTGCCAGACCATACCTGTGAACTCTGTCTGTGCCTCTTTATTGTCCCATGATTGGGTAGCTTGACTTTGACTTGACTTGACATGTGAAGCTCTTCTGGGCAGCAGCTGTCTTGCTTTCCACTGTGGCATCATGATTTCTGCTGGCTACCTCCAACATGAATACAAACAAAAAATGGTAGCAAACAGTTCTGCTAAGCTCCTGAACCTTTATATTCTGTTCTTAAATTAAACTGGTTTTCAAAAGCTCTTTTTCAGCAAGACAGCTTTACCTGCATGATCCTCCTTTATAATAAATGTAGAGACAGTAAAATATACATGACTTAGGTACTAGAAAGAGGTTACTTTATAATATCCACATTCATAGAATCATAGAATGGTTCAGGTTGGAAGGGACCTTAAAGACCATCTAGTTCCAATTCCTCTGCCATGGGCAGAGCCACATCTCAACAAACCAGGTTGCTCAAAGCCCCATCCAGCCTGGCCTTGAACACTTTCTGAGAAGGAACATCCACAACTTCTTTGGACAACCTGTTCCAGTGCCTCACCATGCTCAGAGGAAAGAATTTCTTCCTGATACCTAATCATAATCTACTCTTTCAGTTTGAAACCGTTACCCTGTGTCCTAATGGTTTCTGATCAGTAAAAAGTTAATTTTACCACCAAAAAAATAGTTATATTCAGTAAAGCATAAAAGAAACCAGCGCGCGCTTTTGTTTTTACCCTCAAAGATGTGATCTGTTGACAGCAGTCCATACTATGTCCAAGAAAAGTCATGTCCTACAGCAAGAATTTTCAGATTTGGTGGTGGAGATGGTGGTAGGAGTAACTCCTAGCTTCTTCAGCTGCACTTCATCTCCATATGCTGTGTGTCACCTTTGTCCTTTAGCCCCCTACTCTCACCTGTACCTGTAAACCAACTAGCCAGCTGCATACTCCTCCTCTTTCCGATCCTCAGTCCCTTCAGCATTCTGAGACTGTGTTAGATTGCAGCTTTCAGTATGGTGTGTCTGTTTTGTCCGTGCGCAGCTGTGGCAGCTCCCAAATCAAGCCTGTTTAGAGTCCTTCAGGGGAAAAGTGTGTAATTTGCACGTCGTACGAGCTTGCACACAAATAGTTGGGAGCTATTTCTGCAGTCTTGCAGCTCAGACATACACACCACAATTTGGCAGCAGCTCTGGTGTAAAACAAAAGACATGTAATACTCACTTTACAGAAACACCTGTAACATAGTAACAGAAGAGATTAAACCACCAATTTGGAAAGCTCAAAGCCTTTATGATGACAGCACTAATGAAACTGCTTAGTGTTAAATGCAGCTAGGTTTTATAGATCTGAAATATCCTAATCTACATCCTAGTCTGTTAGTAGAGTGTCCTACAGTCTTCCTGAGGAACTGGTAATCTTTTTTTCAGAGGGCTGGTTGGGCCAGATGTTGTCCTTTCCTTTGAAGGACATGAGATCACAATTGATGCTTCCTTCTCTTTCTGTATATTAAAGCACTGATTTTTCTGGAGCAGTATCATCCATTCTTGTATGACAGCTGCTCGGATAAATGGTATGTTTTTAAAAGGCTGTTCTGAAAATCAAGCTGACCTTTTTGTGAGTGCCTAAAATGGATATAGAAGCCTAATGTTTGGTATCCAAATTAGAGCATTTTCATGTAGTAGTGTTAGTGGTGTATATTTTGATGTTTAGTTGATCTGAAGAGATCTCTCTTCCTTCTCCCAAAGCACCCAGTTAAAGTGACAGCTAGAAGTGGGTTGCTGGGAGGGCTATGCTGATTCTACTGATAGCAAAATGTTGCATAGGTGCCAGCTGGTATTCTGCCATATTGCAGGCTGTGTAGTTTATGACACTGCAAAAGAATGCAACAGAATTTCTTTTAGGGGCTCTGTGACTTTAAATGGTAAGTGACTGTTCTAGGCATCCTTCTGACCTAAAGGCTTATTAAATAGAAATTACAAAGGATTTGTTCCTTATAGTCCTATCTCTCAGTGTTCCTGTCACTGTGTTACTTACCACGTGGGACTTTCTTTAGAAGTATAACAGTTGGCTCTCAAATACTTCATTATTCACTTCTAGTAACAGACAGCTTGGGTAAGGGGTAAAAGCCAGAAAACAATGTGAAAGAATACTGAATGAATGCAAAATGAAAAAAACCATACTGGAAATTAAGTCTTCTGAATAGTTAATGAAAGATTTCTTAAGGCATCCTTTTAATAAATTTAATGCCATTTTGACTGCCGCAAGACATGCTTCATTTCAGTTCGCTGGTATTCATTGTTTAAAAATGTGCTCATGTGTAAGGAAATGAAAACATTTTTGAACAGAAGCAAAATCATAGTTTTGTTGCATAATTGGAACACGAGATATAATCAAATCTTCAGTAAACTAAGTTCAATATTTTGATATCTAGATAACACCACATTATATCCTGAAGCTGCTGTATTTGGTTTCTGTGCAATCTGTCTTCCTTTCCGTAATATTACAACTGTGTTCTGTCTCCATCACCTGTACAATATGCCCTCTCTTTTTCAAATGGTATCTTGAGGTATGATGTCACCAGAACTCATAATTTCATTGCACCCTCTTATTAAATTGATTTTCAGGTATTTAAATATTTGTGTATGCTGCATAACCAGCATTTGCGATATTTGCCTTAATCTCATTTGTGCTTTTTTTTTATCATTCCTGTCATCACAAGGTAAGATATTGCAGCACACAGCCAAAGCTGTGTGAAGCACCATTCACTTATTGAGGGCTGGAGTAATGTTTTTTCCAGTGCTTCTTTGTTCAGTTACATTTATTTTGCTGAATGGTGTACATGAAAATATTTAAACCATAATTCTGCCTTTATATACTGATTTTTTTAAAAAGTGCTACAAATTTGCAATGTAGTATTAACCAGAAGATGGCATGTTGTTCTCCCTCGCTCCTTTTTCTTTCGTACTTATTAACAACTGCCTTTCTCCTTTTTCTGTTGTTTCAGTTAAAGGATCAAGAAAGTTAAGTCTGCCAACAGATCTTAAGACTGATCTTGGTACGGTAGGCGAAAGCCAACAGCTTTAAACTTCCTTACATTCATTGGCCAAACATTTTACCAACAGATTCATGAGATAACACAATAACCTTGGAGGCTTTGTCTGAAAAGGCTTTCTAAAAACCACCTATTAACCCATACAGTTCTGTTGGCAGCTCTCAGCATTTTGTTTGTTCAATATTCATTTACTTCATGTAGATGTATTTTGCCAGTCATTACACACTGTGTGTGTAATATTTTATTATGAAAACGCTCCAGAACTTTTTACACACTTGAGCCATTATAACTGGTTGTCAGTGATGATTGTCTCTGCCTATAACACCCAATGCATGCGCTAGTCTTATTTTCTTTATCTGGTGTGCAAATTCAGTGCCACAACAGTGATAAGATGATTGAACATCTGTATTACATGGTGTCTTTGAACTTTCGCAAAGTCGGATCAGAAATTCGTCATCCATGTCTCAGTCCTCTCCTTGAGACTTACCTCAGCCAACTGTTAAATAGTTTGCTGTAACCTTTTTCTCATTTCTTTTTTAATATTGCAGGGGAAATGCATAGTGAGAGCAGAAATGTCACCTCAAAATACTAAAATGAAAATTCCACATCTTGTGCAACCTAAAAATATTTTGGGGCAGATCATGCCCTCTTAAATATATGCATAAAGGGGATTGCTTCTGGCATTTGGGTTGGAATGTGTGGTTCACAAATATTCGCAGTCTCAAGGAGTCCTGTTTAGTTTCGCTCTCATGGGAAGTATCTCTTGTACGATGACTGAAAAAGCTCATTACTTTGAGTTTCTTTTTAGAGATAGAAATTAAAGTTGGATCTCATCCTTGCATAATGCAGCTGAACTTAATTGCTGTCACTAGGAATCGTATGCATGTATTAACCAATGTAGCGCTGTTCCCCAAGGCAAAAGTCAGAGGTATAAATATGTCTTCCACATTATAAGTGACTAAGGAACTTGGAAGACTACTAATAGCACCTGATAAAGATAAGTAAATAAATATTGAAAAATCATTGGGAAATTCAGTCCAGATTATGCACATTTTTGGTTTACAGAGTGATTTAGTTGAAATAACTTAATCCGTCATTACCAGTGATGTTTGAGTAACTAGAAATATAGGAATACATACACAAAAAATTGTGGAGTGGAAAATTATAATGCTCGTAATACTCTGAAAAAGTAAAAGGTATGATGTGTAGGCAGCTATAGACATGTAAAATTGATATTTATCACTACATAAATGGCCAGCTATTTAGAGGGAAGATGAATACTTAGAATATCAAAATTGCAATAGGGTAGGACCTAAAGCTAAACCATATTCAACAGATCAGGCTTCTTTTTGTTAGTGTTATTAAAAATATGTTACCTTGAAGGACACATAGCGTGAAATAGGTTTAGATCCTGGATCATAACACAAGGAAAGACAAATTTCACCTGTAAAAGACTGGATTTCTAGGTTTTTAGAAAGGCGAGAAACAATGTAACTACAAGTGGTGGGGTCTTTATTGTATAATATTAAAAAGCTGCATATCAGAGAAAAAAAAAAAAGCCTTACCATCAGGTTTCCTGTAAGGATCCTGGGAGCTGGACAATATTGTAAGCATTGTCTAGAATATATTGACAAATTGAAGGCAGATTTATGTCTTAAAAACTAACCAAAAAACCCCCAACCACTAACAAAATAAAAATCATTAAAACTCCACAAAACTCCAAGGACTGGGAAGCAGGACAGCTACGTACAAAAGGAAAGCTGTAGAAGTTAAATTCAACCTGAGAGCATAGGAGGGATAATGATCCATCTTAAATGTATGACATATGTAGGGAAGCTTGAAGATTAATGGAATGCATAATCGTGTCTATGATTTTGATTTCAGAACACTCGCGTTTCTACCATTTCTCTGTTTACCTCTTCTCATTATTTTTTAATAATATAGAATACGTTAAGTATAAACTAAAAATAAGTCTAAGAGAAGGTCTGTTTCAATGTCTTGCAGAAACTAGTGGAACTCCATTAATTTCAAAAGCTTCATACACGCCGAAAGGTATTATCAAGTTGTCACTTAAGCATTCTATTTGTTGTTGCTGCCACAGCTATCAGGTACTCTGTACTCGTGTTACCGAGAAGCCTGGTGGATTGCTAAGGATAACGCAGGTGGAAGCAGCATTCAGTATATAAGCTGGCAGATACCCTTGGCTAATCAACTGCAGAGGAAGCTTTCAAAAGAAACAACCTGAAACAAAACAAAAATGCTTGTTTCAGTTCTCCTTCATGACTGTCCAAGAAGGGCAGAAGTTTCCTGTTAACTATCCTAGTCATTAAAACTGTGCTGAGTTATAGAATGCTTAGTCTGCAACAGGCTGGAAACAACCTCTTTTTCTCAATGTAAGGAGCTAAATTTAAATGAGAGTTCCTGGAAAAGGTGATGAATAATATCTTCATTTCGTTTACTTCTGCTCCAAAATGATCTGGTTATACTGGCAGAGCTCTTAGAGATCATTTAACCTCTGTTTGATTGTTGCCAGAGATGGCACCCGTAGTCTGAATATTCAGGGCATAATAACACTCTCTGGCCAGCACTTCTTGTAAAGATACTCAGGTCACTACTTTCAAATGATAAGGTGGTGTACATCCATCCCGTTGGCTCTGGCTCATAGCTTTTTACAGAGTGCTGATGCATCACCAACTCTAAGCACCGACTGCAGCTAATTGGGAAATACATTAGCATTTGGCAGCTTGCAGTTCTGCTCCCTTCTTAGGATCTGGCTCATGAAACATCCTTGTTTTTGCTTTGTGTTGAATTGCAATTGTAGAGGTTAGGTAGAAGTTAAATCTATTTTAGGTGGACGTGCTGCCAGTACTGAGAATTGCTTGGGGAGTAATTTGCCAGCATTTAAGGGAATAATGTGTGATCTGATGACTCAGGGTGTTCTATTTAAGCTTTATCAGGATTTTCATGACTTAGAGGTACTTTGGGACTCCATTTTGACCCTTGTGTGACTGATAAAAGTTGACCTCATCATCTTTTTATTTTGATGTAGTGATTATTATTTATCCTTGCTGAAGAGCTTGTCACCTGTGGACGCTATATCTTCTCACAGAAAATCACAGAAATGAGAGAATATGCCATATGTGGGGACACAGTGAAAGGTCTTGAGAGTTTTAGCTACTGCTGATCATGGTAACGCAATGTTTATTTGAGTTGGCAAGAAGGAAGATCTGACATTGCTGTTGCACATACTGCAGTTTCCCTATTATCCTTCAGAAGCAGCTCTGAGTGACAGGCTCTTTATTTTTGAACCTAATACTGTTTCCCAGTTTTTTGAAAAGTTCATCTATATTTCCATACATTGTTGCAGTGAAATGAATTATGGAGATAATCCTAATCTAATTTAATCAAGTGGAGAATCCAGACTTATACAACCTCTTTTATATGAGTTTTCTAGCTTTGCTTCAGCAGCCACTTTAACCATCAGCTTGTGTTTTTCTTTTAGGAAGTATTTCTGCTTATTTCATTAGAAGCTCTCAAAGTTTTCAGGGGATCACAGGGAGCTAGACAGAATCCTAACTAAAGACGGAGATACTTGCTAACTGCTGTTTTCTATTTAATTCCTATGAACAGATGGTTTCACTGTAAGAATTTATGCCATTACCTAGACTTTATTAGGCAAAAAACCAAAAGAAAATGCAAACAGACAGACATGTTTTTTTTCCTCCTGCTAAACTGTAATCTTGAAAAGATTAATATAATTTTCTATGCTTTCTGCAGATACTTATAAGGAGTAAATGAATTCTTTACCAGGTCAGCATTAATGTCTCCCATATTATACAGCAGTGAAAAACTAGACAAAGTACCAAATAAGCTCAGTTTTTTTCATGAACTTGAGAAATGTCTTCTGGTGCAGAGAACCAAAACCTTTGATTCCTCAAAAGGCACAGCTGTAAGGGGCAGACAAAAGAGCTTTGGTTATAACTCTGTTCGTTTTGTGCAAGGCTTCTGGAACCTATTTGATTTTTCTTTACTTAAAGATTTATGCATATTGTAATAGAATTATAGCATGGAAATATTCATCATTCGTTGCCTTTGTATTCCATTGCAAGGGAAGTATCACTTCCTGGATGTTCCCAAGCTAATGAAACAATACCTGGATATTGTAAAGAGACCTTGTTTTTATTTCAAGGCTAAGCAATGGGACTACAGCAATTCTTGCTTCAGCCTTTCCAAGTATTTTACAGCAGATTCTAGACACTGCCAAAATTTTGAAGCTTTAGCTCTGTTTTTGCTTACTGCTGCATTCAACAAACTGGTAGATTTTAAGTGGAGCGTTCTGTACTAGTTTTTTTCTGCCTCTGGATCTGTAATTCTGTTTACAACGCTAAAGGACATTTCAGAAATTTTAAATTATTTGAGGTTTTTTGCTCCTTGGACTCACATTTTTAGAAAAGGCAATTCAGACATCCAGCTTTAACAATGCTTTTCTTTAATTACTTGGCAATATACATTGAAAATGGTATGTATTTTTGGATGCAAAGGATTTTATGCATTGTCCAGTGTGTGTCTCCTTCCAGAAGGGTAGAGTAATTACCGTTCGCTTTTCAGTCTGAAAATACCAGCTGAATTGAGGAATCACCTGACCTCTGCTTTGTAGGTAGAATCATAGCATAATTGAGATTGCAAGGGATCTCCAGAGGTTGTCTAGGCCATCACACTACTCAAAGCAGGTATAGTTAGACCAAGCAGGTCAGGGCAGTGTCCATTTGAGTCTCAAATGCCTCCAAGGACAAGGGATCCACAACCTCTCTCGGTGACCTTTTACAGTGTACGATCATCCACACAGAAAAAAAGTTCTTCCTAGTATTTAACTGGAATCTCCCATGTTGCAAGATGGGTCCTTTGCCTCTCATCCAAAACCGAGAACTGTTTGGCTCTGTCTTCTCTATTTACTTGGATCAGGTAGTTTCAGACAGCAGTAAGGTCTCCCCCTCAATCTTCTCTTCCTAAAGCTGAAAAAAAGCCCCGGTTCTCAGCCTCTTCTCTGACACTGTGTGTGCCACCTCCATCACCAGTTTGGTGGACCCCGGCTGAGCTCATACGTGTACATCAGTGTCTGAGTGGTAACAGGGAGCCCAGAACTGGGCACAGGGCTTGAGATGCAGTCTGGCAAGCACCAAATAGAGGGGAACAATCACATCCCTCAAGCTGCTGGCTATGCTCTCCCTGGTTCAGTGGAAGATTTGGTTTGCCTTTTTTTTTACAAGTTGGATCACTGTGAGGATGAAAAACATTGTGGGTTGGACTAAAGGCTTTCACTTTTACAGTTTTTCTGTTTCAGGTTTGAATTTTGATGTTCTGTAGCTAGGACCCCAGCAGACAAAAGTCTTTCGTCTTCTGAAGGTCAGATGTATGACAGCACCAGTTTCTCACGTAAACATTTTTAAAAGAGAACCTATATTAATGGATATATTAGTACTCTGCCAGTCCAATATAACCAGAATTAGAAAAAAAAAAACAACAAGAGCTAACCAGCAAGTTAACTCTGTCAACTACTACAGCAGAACAGGCATGTGCTATATGGTTTTATTTCAAATGCAGAAAGGGGCTGTGTTCTGAATTCTAATGCTTCCAGATTAAAGAAAAATAAAAGAAACAAAACAAACAAACCCCAACTGATCTATATGGGAGGTTTACCGAGCGAGTAATTCAAAGGAAAGGTAAGTGCTCTTAAAATTATCAAAATGATACCCTAACTATAATGTTTATTACTGATACACTTACGTGTAGTCACGAAGGAAAGGCAGTAAAATTTCTTAGCTGAAACAACAAAACAAGCAATAAAGATCATCATACATTTAAGAGTTGATAATAACAAAATGATAGGCAACTATTAGGCTCACAATGTAATAGATGTTCACTGTTGCCAAGTTCTCTATTTTTACTTAAAGAAGGGTTCCTTACTGAGGACTTTCAAAGGTAAGTAATTTCCCAGTCTTTTTCAAGCAATGCATTCTTCCATTCTGTGGTCTCTGTACACCCCTCAGGTTGGAATACTCCCCAGCAGTCAAAATCCAGGGCCGCACATAGATGTAGCAGATCTGCCTGGACTCAGAGGTCCATAATAAAAAGGAACTTGGATTGGGATTGAGTTTTCACACAGACTGTTGTCAGCAGGCAGAGACTCAGGCGTGAGACAGATGGCCCTATCACCTTGTTTGGACTTAAAGAAACATCTAAAAGCTTAGTACCTGACCTACGTGTATGAGCAGAAGTAATAATTTTCCAGGTGTAATTATTTTGACAAGAAGATCATAATGAAAGAAGGATAAATAATCAGAAGTCATCAACTATGAAATCTGGTTTTGCAACATTAAAGTAAGAATGAACAATTGGTACTAGTCTGTTTATTGCAATAACCTAGTATGAAATCTTTTGAAAATTGACAATGCATAATGTTAACAAGTTTGGAAAAACTTGGATTTTTTTAAAATTGCTTGCTGCATAAAAATCATGGGTAAGCTTGATTATATTTGGAATGCTTTATTTGTCTATGTCTGTGCATTTTTCTGTTGAGTATGTGCAAGCAAATTATTTATATGTTAGCATCTGTGGAGTGGTACTAGCTCAGTTATTTCAGGCATTGTTACCTCTAGTTAAAAACATCTTTTTCTGAAAAATCAGAGGAAGGTTCTCTGGAAGAATCTGGTTAGAACAGACTACAAACACTTTCACTGTAGTTATCTTGTATTTTGCTCATTCGTGTCAGATGAAGGGGTCAATTTTGTTTAGAAAGTCTCCTGCACTCATGTGTCATGCCTCATTTTTGTCACACTCAAGTTGAAAAAATGTTGCCAGCCCAACCTTTTTGAAGAATTTTTCATTTTCAGAAATGGAGAATTAACCCCAGATTTTCTGTCTTGAAAATGCAGATGCAATGCTACTAAAATGGGTGCTCAGGACTAGTTGTTGCTATCCTGGGTAGTCTTATGGTTCATCCACTCTAATTGCATGTCTCAGTGTTGTCCTCTGTGCAGCTCAGGAGGTGTCATGTTTCCTGCTTATGTATCAGAATTAAATCAAGTTTTCTGCCTGTGTTTTCTTGTTTATGGCACAAAGCATAGCAACAATATACATTACATTATTCTGTTGAAGCACACTAAGTGCTGTGTACTTTTTGAGACAGTCAGTCCAGCAGTGTTACATGATCACTAGAAATTCAGCAGAGGAATCAGAGGAGTAGGGTTAAATCCAAATAGCCCAAAATTTTCCCACTATTCCCAGGGAACAAAGCTAGATACATTTCAAGATTTACGCTGCCAGGCTTGGTTTTACGGATACGGTAATGTGGAGGTGATGTTATGCCAAATGTAATATATTCTTTGTGTTCTTCATTTGCATAATGTTTATTTTGTATTTTGGCTTCATTATTCATAATTACAGGCAAAATTACTAGTTTTTAAAGGGATTCTGTCAGTGACAATGCCCTTAACATTTTCAACCACTTTACAGTATTTTATTTCTTTGAAAAATAAATCTGTTCACCTTGCTTTCACAAAAAAATGATGATATGTAGGATCAAGCACATGCTAGGCATTAATTACCATAATAAGGCTGCAAATATATTACACAGGCAGTACATTTACAACGACAGCACGTTATTCTCTTAGTATGGACCTAAGTGTAAAAGCAGTACGTCAGTAGGGCAATTCATCCTTCCTCTTCAATCTGATGAAGACATGATGGTAAACACACTCGTTTGCTGGCAGTACACCTGTACTAATCTCTTCTGCTGGGGCTCACACCTCCTCTCCTGCCTGGTTCACGGAACTGCACCAAGAGGAAATTGTGATCCTGACTTTGTAAGGGACTTTCTCTTAATTTATTAAAAGTTTGTGGTGTCAGTCTATATTCTTGCTAATGAATGATCACACTACTTTTACCCAAATCTTGGTTATTTTACCTGCAAACCTCAGACTGTTCTTCAGGCTATTTGTACAGTTACAAGATCTTTTTTCGTGATTTAATGTATATCTTTTTGCTGTGTAAAGAAAAAAAGTTAGCCACACCCATAATTATTACCCAAAATCTAATATACAGATGATATACAAAGTTCCCCCAGTGGAAACAGATGGACTTTTCCTCCCTTTAACAGCAGAAATTGTGTTTATCAATGTATATGGAGGAGATTCACTCATTTTTCAGGTTCTTTCTGCTCTATATTACAGCATCTCTCTGTGGTCCTCTTGACTGCTCTTTTATTGATTATTTCCTTAAAATTTAGAGTGATATTATAAGGCTTCTAATTAGTTGTATTTAAATTCCTTCGCTCTCAGATAATTAATAAGAACTGATTTTCAGCTAGTTTTTCTGTGTAAATTTATCTGTTTGTTAGAACTGAAAAAAAAGGTTGGTCTTTTTTTTTAATTGTGTCCAGTGTAACACAACTTGCTAAACAACAACTGCAAATGCAGGTTTTTTCTTTCTTGCTAATTTTTTTAGTACATTTGATTTTACCAAGGGTTCAGCTTTTCACTGGTAAATTGTTGGTTCCCTTTGCTTTTTGCAGAGGTCACGAAGTAGTTTAAAACCATTGTATGACAAGGCAGGTTGTGTAACATGTACAGTAACATGTTACGGTGCGTAAACTAAAATCAGCATGTGTATGTATAATACACACTCCTTGTCTGTAATGCTCCTCAAAAAAAATAGATTAATTTGAGGATCTCCAGCAGGTTTGCTGCTGTCATGTTGCACATTACTGGGAGATGCCTTATGAGAGATGCAGTTTCATCAAGTTCACACTAGCTAGTATTACTTCTTTGGTTCCTCTTAATCTTATCATCTCATCATGTCATTTTGTGTGACACACTGGCCTTCAATCCAGCATAGTTCTGTTTCTTCTTTGAATAAATTTTTGGAGTATACACTGCAGTGAACAGTGCTACTCTTTGGTGATGGGGATAGCTAAAGCATTTTTAGTTCATATGGGTAATGCATGAACCCAAAGGCAAAAAACAGGACCTGCAGTGTAGAAGCAGCATATGGAAAACATTAGAGAATATTATTTCATAAACTTCTCTTTTATCTATTTTAATACATCTTAGATACAATGTATAACTAACTGGTTTGTTAAATCAGTTCAGTTAAATCCATATAAAATGAACATGTATGGCAGCATGGAGTAATCTGCTATGATTACTTCCAGTGGCTCACGCCATCCTTATGAACAGAACAGCTACAAACCGAGTCCTGGCTATTTAGTTCACCACCCACAAATCGGAGAAAAGACTCTTTGTTGTACATTTCACCAACTTCAGAACTTGAAAGGATATCACTGCAGCTTCTAGGATGAGGCCTGAATTGTTTTCTTCACAGGAACTGGCTTTGATTATTTGGAAAGGCATTGTCAAAACAACTAAAGGGATTTAGGTGCCCAGATCCTACTGACTGGTTTTGTTTAATTTGGAGCTTTCAAGGTAACTGTGACAAGCAAGCACACTAAGAGAAACGTAGCAGTATTTCTCTTAAAATTTGTTGCTGTTTCTGTAGAATATTATTCTTTTTTACTCTGTTATGTTCCTCACCACTTCCTAGGATACCCCTGGAGATAATTAGGTATCATGCTGAAACTCCTTCACACAAACTGAATTTTGAAGAAAGGAAGCAGCTGGATGAGGATGTGTCTGTTGCTGAGGTTGAACAGTCAGCCTGTGCCCTTGAACAAAGCCCCCGATCTCAAAGGACTTTCCACTGAAATATATGAATAGTTCAAGCAGATTTTGGAAAATTCCATAACTCGAAGTTGAATGAATCATCCACATTAGTTTTATGTCTGCTGTTAGCTCAGTTAATAGCCATGTGTTAAGAAGCATGATAAGAATCATGAAAGTTGTGTCTCCTACAGAGCAGTCTCACTATGCAGTACAGATACTAAATTGCTTTGTGAACTATAATTCTGAACAATTCTTTCCAATTTTGCTCATTAAGACTGAACTGCTTTCACATGGAAAGGACATGACTTACACAATGGAAGACTGCATATAATAGCACACTATATGCTGTATTCAGTATAGAATCTGTTTTATCATATGAATATAGAAATAGCTTTTCATCATGTACATTGGAGCTATCATGGCATGGTAGCCAAGAAATAAATTTTTCTTTGTATATTAACATTCTTCTTTTCCTTGGATACAATACAAATCAAGAGTGAATATGGTACTTAGATACCAAATCTTAAACGCTGATCTAGTTCTTGGATATAAATAACCTGACATTTAAAATGAAGGCAGAAACTCCAAGCATGCCCTTACCTGTAATTTTGACCTTCTGTGGTTTTGAATAGAATTATTTGGTGAGCTTAAGTCTGAATTTGACTTACTACCTTCTATTTACTTTATTTAGTAAGTATGAATTACCCGTTGACAAAAAATAATTCAATTATAACTGGGTGTGTATCATTTCATATGTTGAGGGGCAAATTGTGTTCACTAATTCTTCTTGTGTTGCCTCATTCAACACGAGAAGAACAAAATTATCACATTAATGTTTTATAGTCCAGTTTAACCCTCTCTGAACTCCTGTCTAAGCCTTGATAAGTGGAATGTTGTGGTTTAAAGACCCATTTCCAGTGACAAAGAACAGACAAATGTAGGCAGAAGTTAAAGCAGCCACTTATTGTTTCTCAGACAGCAGCATATGCTGTGCTGATTGACCGTGGCCTCTAGCAGGGATACCTAGGAGATATGAGGACTTGGCCTCATATGTTTAGATCTGTGGCAGAGAAATCAATTGTTCAATGGTCAGTTTCCTGAACAGTAAAATAAATGTATGTGGTATACAATACTTAGCAGTATTATGGCTAGTTTTATAATTATCTCAAATAGTAGCAGTTAGACGCCTGTTTCACGTGGCTTTGAGTCAGGTAGGGAAGATGTCTCACTCTAAATTCTTTCCTGCAAGTTCTTTGTGCGAGCAAAAAGGAAAGATGGTGTTCAAGTTTATTTGGTTTCTGTTAGGAGTCACAACATCAGGGATGACAGTGTTACCAGCAGTTATCTTGATAAATTGCTTATGCACATAGGTCATCAAAATGCTGGGGAATCTCTAAGAACATGTACACGTTTTACATCCCTTGTGTTTTGTTCAAACTGCTCCTTAGAAGAGATGGTGAGTTATTCTTACATATACATGCTGGGTTGGTAAAACAAAGAAGTAGCTCTTCTCAGATGATTCGGTTTAACCCATTCTTAAATACCAGAACGTACATCTCTCCTCCATTCGGAATATTGGCAGCTGGCGCTTTACCTAGCACTTGTTGCATTCGCTTTCCAGATCATGTGAATGGTCATTGTACCAGTCCAACCTCCCAGAGCTGCAGTTCAGGAAAACGACTTTCCAGCGCAGACGTCTCAAAAGCAAACCGCCGAGGGCCTGGGAGGCCCCCCTTCAGAAAAGCACAGTCTGCAGCCTGCATGGAGATTTCTCTCCCAGTCACCACAGAAGGTGGGTGGCAATGAGTATTTTGCTAGGTATTTGTGAATTTCTCACCGGGTGTGGAAGCGAGCAAGCTTAGCGTGATCTTTGTCCTAGTCACTGCCCTGGACTGCTGTCTTCATCTGACTGTTTAGAATTAGAACAACCCCTGTGTGCTGGTGTTGTTACTAACAAGCCTGCTCCTGAGCTCTGT
>NW_009731363.1:0-10478 GCF_000703405.1 Apaloderma vittatum | reverse complement strand
AGGGCCGTGGGCGGCTGAACCTCGCCGAGCTCTTACAGCCATCCCCTCGCCTATAGGGATCGGGTGCTTTGTTCGAGAAAAGCGACTGTTCATAGCAGCAGCTTATGTACAGTTACTGTGACAGCTGGCACTACTAACATTCTAAACTCTCATCGTCTCTATTTATCAAGCCTGAAAATGAGATGTTTTTAGAATGTGAGTTCAAGCTTGGCACATATATATTTATTTATTGATAGCGAAGACTTTATAAAATTCTACAATACCTGGCCAGAGCTTACAGTAAAGTTATAGCCCATAATCTAATGAGATTTTTGCACTTACAGTAAGTTTCAAAGTCTTCAAATCTAGATCTACCTGAGTGCAGAGTCTCAATGCAACCAAGACGTACAAAATGGACTACTCATGGCAATGCATTGTGCTTAAAACTTAGACTAAACCCATTTTAATTTCAGCAGTGCGAGCTATTTCAATGCACTTCTCTAGATCACATGATTTTCTTCAATTTTGATAATGTTCCTACTCTGCTGTTGGTGTCCTTGACCCTTGTCTCCCATACTTCCAGCTCCCCCACACTCTTGCAATAGAACAACGCATTGTCTATGCAGAAGAGCTTCAGTCTATCAAAATCTGAAAACGGCATAGCATCAAAATAATTCACATAGGACTGTAGCGTCCGTTGTTTTCAATTTTAGCAATAGGTAAAAATTTAATAATATTTAAGCAACAAAAATTAGAGAGTTCAATATTTTAACAATAAAATAATGATTTTTAACAAATCTTTTAAAAATCTAGGGTTTATTTTTAACCAAGTTGCAGAATAACTTTCTAAGTGCCTAAGATAATAACCTCCTGAGGGTGTTGTCTGAGTTATAGCATGGCCTGACCCACTCGTGGTGCTGTACGTGATAGGCAATTAATCACACTGTGAGCCTAGCCCACTGTCTTGCAAGGAACGTTTGTATTCTAACCTGCCCGCTGAAGTTCTTTACAGCTAAAACTAGTACTCCCTGATTTTGCTGACTGTTAATGGAGACAGAGCAAGGGGAATTATGTCACTCAGCATGTCTCATTTTGTATTTTTAAATGCAAATTTTTGCAGATGCCTTTGCTACTAGTGGCAAATTGCTCAAATCTTTGTTGTTGTCTTTCTTCCTTATGATAATATAAAATAGCAAATTCCTTTCCGACCCTCCTTGTGACTGCTGTGGGGATCACACAACAGAAAAATAGCATCTGCGTGTGTGAGACCCTGTGAGAAAGCACCCTCATTTGGCACAGAGAGTTTCAAGATTGTGTTCTTGACGGGGATGGAGATGATATCCCAAAGTTGATTGCATTGTCCTGTAGCAGCTCCTTGCATTTGATTTAAGAACAGCATTTACCTGAATTCATTCGTGGGACAAAGAGCAAAGCTCAGTCAGAGGCTCTGCAAAATGACTGTGCTCATCAGAGGTGTTACCAACTTCCAGCTACATCATTAGGTGTCTGATAGAAGTCACCTCCCACCGCACCAGAACACATACTGGTGGAAGAGAGAGCCTTTGAGTTCCTCATTTCTGCTTAAGTACAGAAGCATTTAGCTTAAACAGCTTTCTATATTGGGTTTCATTATCCAGCTCCCTTTGCACTAAAGCAAATGAGACATGCCCACGTGATCTGTTTTTCTCATTTTACTAGATGAGTATTAACCTTCTGCAGAGGAACAGGGACAAAAAACTTGCGGAGTAGTGGCATTTCAGCTGCACTAGTGTTTCTCAGTGACTATCCAGACATCTCTCCTTTAGGAGAATGTTACAATATCATGGACTCTTCAAAGATTAAGTTGTAGGCTGAAAAATATTCAATCGTATCGTAGGCTTTATGTGACACATAACAAAGTGTAATCCCCGGCAACTGGTTATAAGAAGTAATCCTGTTTAAATACTAAACCTCCTATAAATTTCAGGTTTGACTGGGATTAATTAATGGCTCCTGTGCGAACATTGTACTTAAGCAGATTTGCAGAGCTCTGAGATGTCTACTCCTGTGCATAAGGGCAGATTTCATCTGCATAATCACCCTTTTTTCCTCCATATTAGTTATTGATGATGATCATGGCATAACCCTTTCATCTACCTCTCTTATGCGCCACACAAATATGGTAAGTACCATTGTCATGTGGTGGAAAAAATATTGCCACAGTACTTTCTATTGCTGAGTGGTTTTCTTCATCCCGTATAGTACCAAACTCTTCTGAAATTCTTGTATGCAGATGCTGCTGCAACAGCAACACTATTTGTACATAGCTGGGCCACCTCATCCTTTCATGCTTCTTCTTTTCTTTTTCCCTTCCATCCTCCCAGAGTAAGTAGGGTCACTGGCAGGTAGAACCTAAAACCACCTAAGGTCCCACTGAGCCTTGTGTACAAAACATTTAGTAATGCGGTGATGCTTTTGACAGCACAACAATGCTATCTGTGTATCCGTCATGAAAGGTTCACTTTCTGTTGTTCATCACTAATTGTAATACTTGTCAAGTTTAATAATAAAGTGTATCTCTTCCTAAAGATAGTCACCTAACTTCCTTTCAGGGAGGTGGAGCAAATTAAACTGACATTAAAAAACCTCCTTATTTTAAAATATTGGTGCAATGGTACTAGAACTCTCAGTAAGGTCAGTGAAATGACTGTTGCAAGAAAGAGACAGGCAGCCTTTGGAATAATTTATATTAACATGTAATAAGGTGGAGGATGTTTTGGGTTTGTCCCTGAGTGTGTGAATTTGTGTGCAAGTCACCTTTCAGCAAGTCTATAGACTCAAATAGTTTTCCAGTTATTTATATTCTCTTATTAAAACACAGCCATCTGTCCAACTCATCTAAACTTTTTTTTAGATGCCAATGGTATTAGTCTTTCAACTTCTAGCTCTCCTAACTGATCTGTCTGGAGTGGCTGACTTTCTAGATGTACTATTTTGGCAAATAGTTCAATTTATTTCTGAAGTTTTTTATACTAACTAATATGGTGGAAGGTGGTATAATCCTTGAAAGATTCGTAGGCTGGAGGGTAAGGACGAAGGTAAGGGAGAAGGAAGATGAGAAGTTAAAAGGTTTGAGAAAGAATATACCGAGAATAAGCAGTCTCTTCAAAATGTGGAACTAGCTTTGATGGAAAACTTCTGGTTGGGCTGTTCCAAAATAAAATGAAAAAAAAATACTCTCTATGCCAAGGATTTCTTGGCTACTTAGGAGTATATGCTGCAATAAAAAATAGATGTATTCACAAGAAATTATATTTTTGTTTTATATTCTCATACAATGGATCAAGATATATATTTTATGTCCTTGCTAGAGAGGCAGTATTTCAGGTTAGTATTTGGTAGGATTTTATTATTCTACCTGAGTAGAATTTTTATTAGAGATTGCTATCTCAGTAGTGTTAAGCACTTTTTATTCACTAAAAAAAAAAAGTGTTTCTTTGTGGATAGAGAGTTCTCACCTTTCCTTAAGCCTATCTCTGAGGCACAGGTAACACCTAGAGATTTTTTAATAATGCTTTCAGTTCCTCCTCTTTACAACCTCTTCTAATTGATTTGATTATAAAGATAATACATTTTGGGGACTAATCATAGGATATATATATAGTAGAATAATATATTAGTCTTCTCCTCTTGCATTGGATTTAAAAATTTTCTTATTTAAATCTGATCTTTTGGTACCAATAGGAACTATATTTCCAGCATTTTCATCAAGTGTTTTTTCAAGCAACTTTCATGCAGTAAGTCTTCTGACTTCATTCCTGTTAGCTGATTGTCAGGATTTTGCTGACTCTTCCCTCTTTACACGCACAGGATTCCTGATATAGAAAAGCATTTCTGAAGAATGTTTTGCAATGATGAATCAGAGGAAAAAAATGAAGGGAGGGTGTCTTGTTTTCTGCTGGTCAAAATATTGCAAACTCTTCAGTTTCATAAAGTGCTGATATTTCTTCCATGCTCATAGGAGAATAATTCAATAGCCAAGTAACAGTAGCAGAAGAATGGAGTCTGTGTGTGCATGGTGACTGTTACTGCTTAAACCTATGTCTTTCCCAGTATCCTCATCTAACGTGGAAGCAACCTCTAAAGCTTTTTGAACTCAAGTAGGTTTTATTCCAAGCTAAAGATTACTGCTATTTCAGTTTCAAAGCCTGAGTTTGTTTAGTTTTCACCTAAACACTAGTATCCAGATCAAATAGCTTGTTGTGGTTACATTTTTTTTTGTCAATAATTAGCCAGACATTTAATACAGCACTTTGCAAATACCATTTATGCTATTTAAAATGTTATGTATTGTTCTGTAGTATCTTCTGGTTTCATAAATGCAGTACTCTCACAGCTATACTAATAAATTTGGTAGTTGCTCGATATTCTATATCTAATTTTCGCAAGAAATTAGAACTTTACAAGTTCTTTATAACGTATTATTGATTCTCAGCAATGTTGTTTTCATATACTTTTGATTAAGCTGTTTCTTCCTTGTGATACTGTAAGAATTTCTTTGCCTTGTAAACAAAACCACCAATGTAGGAAATTCTATTGCTGAACTTCTAAATTCTAAACTTCTAGTCCTTTTTCACCCAAAGTTTTTGAGATTTTAGGAGTTAATGATTATATTTTTTTTTTGACAAGGCACAGGGTATAAACTACTTTTTTTTATTATTAAGTTAACATTGTGCTTTTAAATATCAACAGCAATAAAAAATATACATGAGTGCAAATTGTTCCTAGTCAGGAAAATCTTTAGAGGGATTCTGTCGCATGATAACATTCTGTAGAAATACGACATGTATTGTCTTCAAGCCTAGAGGATTTCCTTGCAGAAATGCAAGGATTATGTCTGACTCTGTTCCAGCTCTGGGCTCTGACTAGCACCCTACTTTGTCTGCAGGTGTCCACATGGAAACGTTGAAATAGGAATTACATTAACCTTTCTGTTTAGGTGTGTACCTCTACCTGGCTTGCCTTCTGTCCTCTCGCACAGATCCAGAAGAGCCCGTCTCAGTCTAAAAGCCAATGCTGCGTAATCGTTAGACCCGTTAAAGCCCCCTTTCCAACTAGACCAGCAGAGGTGTGAGCCTCATCAATAATTTCAGTGGGGATGAAACAGGCCTGAAACATCTGCTCTTTTTTGGCGTGAAAACAAAATCGGCATTTCAGTAGAATTTTTAGTTGTAATTTTAGATTAAAGAAAACACTGAATTAAAGAAAACAGTGACGTCAACGAATAAAAATTAAAACGTTGTGGGAGGGAACTCAGTGTGGTTATACTTGTATAGCTGGTGGGTATATGGATGTGTGTACAGATACATATGCTGGCACAAAATCCTTTCTGCTTTAATGGACTATAACTAACTCTGAGAAGTCTTTCAGGTTTGATACTTTGTTATTGCTTTTTTTCAGATATTCTAGTTTTTAAGGCTGCTTGCATTCTCCAAAAGATTCTCTCTGCCATGACTTGATAGTTGCCGTCAAGAGCTTGTGCTGGCAGCCTCTGCCAGTTTTTTCCTCCTTGCCTTCACTGACACAGAAACGGGAGCATTCTGTATATGTATGTCCATATGGGGTTATATCATACATCTTAGGAAGAAATTAAAGGCAGAATGGGGATTTTCCTTTGAAATACTGTGTTTGGAAAGGATTTTCTCCCGCCAGCAGTGATAGAAAGCTGTCCTATTTTATGATTTTTGTTTTCCATCATGTAGTTTTTTAACTAGTTGAGCTTAATCACCCTTAACTGGAAAGGCCATTTAGGTCTTAGTGTTACACACTTGTCTCTGAACAAGAATATCTTAATAAGGATTTGCTGTGCATTATAATTTTCTAGGAATGCTAAGAGCAGAGTCTTTGAATTTGCTTTATCTTTTCTTCAAAATAATTCAGTGTTTACCTCAGATTTTGGATTAACTCTTTTGATTATATGTAGTTAAAGGCACAACAAATCAGTCAAGAATATTTAGTCACTGTCTTTAATAATCTTATCAAAAATTCTATGGCAAGTACAATACAATTTTCATTTTAATAAGTCCAGTATACTTCTATGCTTGAAGTTTTTCTTTTATGTCTGCATATAGAATGACTAAAACTGTTTCGGGTATAAGTTGTTTCGTCGTTTGCATGATTTTGTTCAATTTGTTTTGGAAATGGGTAGTATCGCCTATATATACTGTATACTTGGAAATTTTTTATAATTCAGAAGTATTTGTGAGGATCACCATAAGAAGCATTGCAGACAGCCTGGCATGGGCTTCCAGAATTTTTTCCTGATGGATTTTGGGTTGCATTTTGGTGCTGTATTTTTTGAGGCTTTTGGTTTGTTTTTTAGATTCAGCAAATTTTACAGCAAGTATTTTCTTTGTATGTATGCTAGCCTGTTACTTCAATCTATTGTTTCTGTGACAAGGTTCCAAAATCTTAGGATCTGTCTGCACCTTACTCACTGTCAGCCTATAAATGCGTGTGAAGCCACAGAGAGGGACTGGCATTTGCTCCTGTAAGTGCCATATACTGTAGTCGAAGTCTTGGAAATATGGTATGGAGTGGTTATCTTATAAAAAGCCCTCAGCCTGAAGAACCAGGCTCAGCTGATGTCATGCTGTATATTGCAATATTTCCTACATAACTTCTATACAAATTACACCGGGTTTTCTCTCATGAGTTATGGCTGTACTGTTATGCTGCCTACAGCAGTGCTCATGGATGGCACGTTGGGTTTTTCTGGAATGGATGAGTGGGTGTGACCAACAGGTTTCTTGCCTGTGTGGTGAGGGTGGGGGGAGAAGAATGAGATATCTGTTTCTTCATTGGCTCCTTTTTTCTTGCATCTGTTGGGTCTGAAGCCCACACGTGGATGTGAACTAAGTGATGATGGCCTAGAAGAAAATTGCTGCAGTTTTCAAGGGTTCTCAGGCCTCCAAGGAAAGAGAGAAACAACCTTGTTGCTCGATCTAGAAAAATATTGAAGAAAAAGCACAAAATTATTCAAATGCATGGCAGCGTATTGCAGAGAGAAGGGAATAATCTGCTGTCCCTCTCTGCTGAGAAAAGGACAGAATGTAATGGACATAAATTGCTAAGGCAGAGGCACAACTTCAGGGAGGCAGTAAGGGATTCATTTTGATCACAAGGATCATTAACCACAGAAATGGGTTCTCTGAGGAGGTTATTGCATCTCTGGCAGGTTTTCAGAACAGCTTGTACGCACCACTGCATTCCCTTTGCCATGGCTCTCCATATTGCGAAGTGAGTGATTTCTGGTAAAGTTCCTTGCCTAAGCAGACAGCCAAATTGACACTTACCTGATCCACTGGGCGTGTTACAGCAGTCATGAGACCACACTTGATGTGGTCCCTGGGTGCCATGGCTGTTCACAGGTAGGCTTTCATAGCAGATCGAAATGCCCTTGGCTTCAATTTTTTCATTTATTTCTCAGTGAGAGGATTAGGGAGTTGGTTCTCCTTGTAAATCATTTTGGTTTTGTTAGCATTTGAAGTTACTTTACATCATTGTGACTAGTAACAGTAAGGATAGTATAATAGGAAATGACTTAGACACACTATGGTACTCCAAAGTCTCCACTAATTGCTGGGTTTGCCACCACATTTCTTGTGAAGCAGAAAAAATGTTACATAGAGGACCGGTTCTTTATCTAGAAAGTCTGTTCCTTACTACAGAAAGCTTTATTCAATAAATAAATTAATTTTTAAAAGTTATTAGGAAGTTGAAATTTTCTTTTTCCTGTATTTAGCAAAATTACAGCACTTCTGATCTAATGGGCACTGCAAACTCAAAGATTTCTGAACAGCAAATTCTCCATGGCTGTGATAAAATATTTGGCACCAAAAAAGTGTCCCAAGGGATAATATTCCAGCATTTTTTGTAAGGTTTTCATATCCATTTCAAAGTACTCAGTTTGAACACTGAACTGTAAGATCCATAGATTATTATTGGGGGGATGTAAGTGTTTCCAGAAGAGACTTGTCCGTAATGTTCTTTTTCAGCTATGGTGGAGCTGAGAGTTTGTATGCTTGTTTTCTATGGTAGCTAAACTAAAAAGCTTCTCTTTTTCTGCTTCCTCTTAGAAAGGAGATGTAGAGAGATTTTTAAAGGTGAAAAAGGGACAAAGCCTGGTCTGCCTGTGATACAGACATATCAAAAATAATGGTAACTGGTCCTAGGAATAAAAGGACAATTCAGCCCACCTATCTTTTTTTTTGTTAAAGATGTCCCTGCTTGCTGCAGGGAGGTTGGGCTAGATGACCTCTAAAGGTCCCTTCTAACCCAATGCATTTTATGATTCTACTTCAAACTGTCTCTTTAAGATGCAGTCTGAGAGAGAGTGTTTCTGAGAATGGGTGTCCTAACCAAATAGATGGGGCATGCAGCTTGCCCAGGATGTCTGCTACAGGACATGCATAGAAATTGTTATGGCAAGAGGGAGCCCAGGTTCTACACTCTAGCAATGGTGTTCAAGTTCCCCATGTTCATATTTTCTGTTAGGTCCACACTATATAAAACAGAGGACCAAAATGTCCAGAAACCTTAGGCTCAGCCTCTCAGCTGAGTGTTGTAGCCATCAGAAGCTCAGCTTCCAGGGGAAACACAAAGAACTCTATTCCTTATTATACCTTGCAGCCATGGATGGATGGATTGATGGATGGATGGATGGTCAGATGGATGGAGTCAGTTCTCTTAGACAGATTTGTGCCTACAGTTTATGGTCTCCAATTTTCGGCTGAGTGCTACAGTCACTAAACTGCAAAAAGCCAGTGGAGCTGGCATCATTTAGACTGAATTATAATTTTATCACATCCAGCCACTGGTTTCCCTGAGAGGTTTAAATGGAGTTTTAAGTGTGTGTCTGCCTAAATTTGATCACAACAGAACCTGCAGTGCTCTGTGTCCCTGGAAAAAGCAGTGGAGGGAGGTTCTCTAAAGACTGAGGTACCTTGTGGAAGAGCATATCTGGTGGCCAGGAGTAGCTTGGGAAGAAATGGAGAAGAGCTTTTCATGGATGCATGTGAGCTGCTGGAATATACATTCCAACTCTGTTGGGCTAGACAGAATTCATGTCTGCTTTTTCCTTGGAGTACATTTTGTGTTAGGTTCTATCAGGATGGTAGGATCTACTTGTTTTCTGACAGGAATCCACAATTTTTCCTTGTTTTTAAAACAACCAACTAAATAAAAATTTTGTTCTTTGTACATTCACTGAATGTCCAGAGAGTTTTAATTGAAGTGGTGCTTTGTTTCCAAGTTAAGCTAATTTCACACTGTACTCTCAGCATGTTGAATTTGGAGGGTGTGTTTTGCACTGCCCGCTCAACTTTAGCATTTTTCTGCTTGCTAGGAGTCGCTTCAGATCAACATAAACTGTTTTTCTGCATCTGAAATAAGTCTTAAAACATTTTTGCAAGTGGAACACACCATTGGGTAGTTCCTGGTACTTACGTGGCAGAATGGAATCAGTGATGGGCTGTTGTGTACAGAGAACTAGGGAAGAGTATAGGAATATTCTGAGATTGTTCAAGTTGTGTGATAATAGCTGTTCCAAAGAGATTTTTGTAAAGCAAAGCTTTTCTAACTGCACTTCAGTTACACAAGCAGAGGATCTGTCGAAGGGGGAAAAAAAGAGTCCTTTCAAAATGCTTTCACTTGCTTTGTTATAACATTAACTAGTTTGAGTTTATTACTGAATTAATTCAAGTTTTTTCTTCTATGATGCCTTTATCATAGAATTATAGAATGGCCGTGTTATTCTTGGGTACTTCCATATAAGAAAGTTATACAACATACTGTTCTTTCTCGACCCATCTATGTTACAAAAGACATTTCAGCAGAATGGATATTTTAGGGTGAGATTTAAGTCCTAGAGAATTGTGATGTCTGATTAAAAAAGTATGTCCAAACTTATGATCTATATCCAAACCGAGCACTTAGTGATCCGAATGTGAAGACAGTTTCCTTGTGTAAGTCAAGGAAGTTGATTCGTACAAGTGAATGTGGAAGTCTGATAGATTACTTACTGTAAAGATCTCTCGGTTTTTTATCTTTTTATAAAGATACTTGTTTCTACTTCATTTTCAATAAGAAGAATAGTTCTGCCCTAACAGTTCCCTTCTGTTTTTAAAAGAAGCTGAACTAAAACTTAAGCCTGAACTCTACCATATTCTGGAAATATCAAAACAAAGATCCAAGTCTGGCGACTTGAATCTGTTTTCTCTTTCAGGCTTTTACTTGATGTCACTTACATCAGTCTTGTATCTGTACGATTCCATGAAACCACTCGGGTTATGCGGCTATTAACTGTCGCAACTTCAGAGTGCTGCGGTTCAGAACTTTTTCCAGGGTGAGTCAAGCATCCCACAACTGGGAGCTCTGTGTAAGCACAGCTGTAGCCACCCTGGTTTTGTATGCTCTGAAAGCACTATATTCACAGGCTTTTCAACCCAGCTTTGGGGAAA
>NW_009731362.1:0-1526 GCF_000703405.1 Apaloderma vittatum | reverse complement strand
CCCTTTCTGGAGCCCATGGTCGACAGTGGTCAGGGACACCAGTAACAGGGGAGAGGGTCTGACAAGCAAGAAGTAACAACCTCTGTACCCTGCTACTCAAGCTACTCCACCCACTGCTGCAGCACAGAACAGCTGGTACTCACCAGCAGCAAGTAGGTCACCCCTCCCTGCGCCTGGTGGGCACTGACTAGTCACTGCCCTCCCGCAGGCTTTTTTAACCCCTGAGGGCACAGTTAACAGCTGATCAACGGTACCAGGTGATCAACGGTACCAGCTGATCAACTGACTAGTCACTGCCCTCCCTCAGGCTTTTTTAAACCCTGAGGGCACAGTTAACAGCTCATTAACGTTATCAGCTGATCAACATTAACAGCTGATCAACGTTGTTTAAAATCCGCGCTGCTGAGGGTGGCTCTGCCCACTCTCTCTGGGCTGCCCGCCCCCAAGCTGCCGGCAGTGGCTCAGGCCTGGTCACTGTAGCCAGCTTAAAGCCCCCAAAAGAGCTTTTTGTCAGCCTTTTTAGCTTTGGATTCCTTCCCCAGTGCAGTCTTACCTGCTCTGAAGCTGGTCTCCACAGCAAATGGCAGAGAGCTATGTCCTCCAAGAGTTTGGCTTTATCTGAAAGCCCTGGGCTTTGGCTTTCCTTGCTAGGAGTACAGCAAGGAGGCCCAAGGGCTCAGGAGCGTTGAAAAGGTAAATTGCTTGTGCTTACTTGGTGCTTCCCCTCAGACAAGTGCTCTGCATGGCATTGACAGCACAGAGTAAGAACTCGTGGGCATCTGCCTGCCTGCCAGGCTGGAAAGGTCCTATTCCTAAGAAAGGAGAAGTTAGTCGTTTTCTCCTATGAGGACAGCAGCAAACAGGTAAAAGCACCTGAAATGACTTATGTGTGAGGGCATGGAGAACAGGCAGAGGCAGGATGGCACAGGCAGAGCAATGCAGGGCCTTGCTGACGTGTGCTTCCATTATGCACAGCCTGCAGAACTCTTCCTCATGACCCGAAGAGGGAGGGAGAGAAGCTTCTCAGGTTAGCAAGACCTCCAGAGCAATGGGAAACCTAATGGAGATCTTGATGTTCTAAGAACAGTCTCCACCCCTCTTCTCCCCAGGTGCCAATGTCCCAAAATGCCCAGGACGTTCTAGCGCAGACACAGAAGGGCTGCTTTTCTCCTCAGTCACATTCCAGCTTCTGGGAATCCTTGGGAAGTGCCCAACAGATCTACAAGTAGTCACAGCTGTGCTGCCGAGAGAGCAGGTAGTTGGCAAGAGGCGGGGTGTACGTCAGGCACTGGAGCACAGAGTTGAGGAAGCACGTGTTTTCAAGGTTGTAGAGCCCTGCTCCAGCTCCCTGGCTTTGCTGCCACTCCATGCAGATCTTCTTCGGGGAAAAGAGCATCCTTTCTGGCCGAGCTGTTCCCTCAGCAATGACTGCAGGGAAAACACATGTGACAAGAGATGAGACAATACTGGAAAGTCAAGCTCTGTGCAGGAGCGGCCAGGACAACCAGCTCTGACCTCCAACCCAA
>NW_009731361.1:57205-57493 GCF_000703405.1 Apaloderma vittatum | reverse complement strand
GGCTGAGCGTTAGCATTGGAAAATACTACCGCGGTGTGGGGGGAAGAGGTAGCTGCTCTCTGTTTCTGAATGGAGAGCTTCGTGTTGAAGACTTTATTAAGTCACGAGGCAAGCTACGCTCCAGACTGCGGTACGGGGACCCTGCGGCGCAGGCGTGGGCACGTGCATGTAGCTGAAGGCAGGTGTCGGCTCGATCTGGAAGAATGGTAGTTCTCCATCTATGCTGTGTCCTACGTGAATATTTATCCAGGCTCATTCTGCTTTTCCCCTCTGTGTGATGTGTTGCAA
>NW_009731361.1:44742-57170 GCF_000703405.1 Apaloderma vittatum | reverse complement strand
TCCTTTTCCCTTCCCCACCCCCCCACAAGCTGGAGGGCCAGAAGGTGGGGTGGTACCTCAGGATAATGGTAGCAGAAGGCGAAGGAGGCAGACAGCTGGCAAGTTCTGCCCCAATATGCTTCTCTGAAAGAGGCAAGGAAAATGCAGAAGATGTGATGCCTGAATGGCTCACTTTGCAGCAAAAGGGAAGATTAAAAGTAAAATTAGTTAACATCTTGCTCATTTCAAACCACCGCACGCCAGCTTTTTGCTCCCCTCCCCGTCTTGTCTTTTCTCTGTGGATTTATGTTCTGAGAGGAAGGGAGGAAAAGGCAGAAGGGAATCCTGGGCCTTTCCAGAAATCCGTGTAGCGAGCAGCACTTCTGAAAGGCAGTTCTCCAGGTAGTCTGCGGGCTAGATGTGCAACTCGTCTTGACAAGGCCAGGCAACTGGAGCAGACAGGTTGTTGGCCACACTCTTCTACGAGAAACTTGGATTTGCTGTGCTAATACAGTATTATATTAGTGTTTGAAAGCATAGGGTGTGAAGAGAGGCTGAGGCAAGTGGAACCGGTTAGTCTGAAAAGCTGCCATCTTAGGGTAGGGTGTGGGCACCCGTGAGGTCACTGAAGACCTCAGGAAGGTGTTGAGTAGCAGAGATCGTGCTGCTGTCTACAGCTGCCTCGTGGGAGAGCGGAGGAAAGGCAGAGCCGGACTCCCTGGGCGCTGAACAGTGACGGGTGAGCTGGACAAAAGGCAGGGCTGGAAGTCCCAGCTCGATGTGAGGGAAGTATTAATTCCCTGGGAGAGTGGTCAGTGGTCAGGCATTTGAACAGGGAGCGCTGCTGGCATCTCCGTTCCTGGTTGCGGTCCAAACTTGAATGATTAGTACCTTACTTAAATAGGAGCTGTGTTGTCACTTGAACAGCTAGCGCTTCTTTGGAGCCCACCGACATATCCCTTATTTGCAGAGAGCTCCGTGTGTGTGGTGGGGTGTTGTGCTGTTGATGTGGGCAGCAGCACTGAGTCAGTACAGCATCTTTTTTGTGCCTGTAGTCTAGGCAATTGGGTCCAAGTCATGGAGAGCAATAGGGGAAAAGGTGATGTTAATCCTTACCATCTCCACTGGAAATAATGTGTACAAAAGAGTTCTGTTGTGTAATCTTCAGGGGAAATACAAAGAAATGATCATGCGATTGTTGTAGAAACACATCATTTTTTATTCCCGTTGGTGCAATTCAGGATCGTGCTTTTGGGTAAATGTTACTGGTAGTTAATTGGACAGAAACTGACAGATCCCAGTGCAGAATGCTTTCATAAATTACTTTATTACAAACACTCCAGATAGCGGATATTGGTGCTTTCAATACAAACCAACTATTCCAGCAGCTTGGAGTTGGGCAAAAACAAGCTGTGTCCTCTTTTTTGTTTCTCTCCTTCACGTTATCCTCCACCCGACCCCAGCAATAGGAATATATGAGAGTGAGCCTAATTTCTTACATTTGCCTGTGGACCTCTAATGGGATGGAAAAGAAGTGTGTTAATGATTGGAAGTTATTTAGTGCTGCATGGAGTTAATTGCTTCTAATCACTGTTTACGTTCGTCTGGTTTTATGGTAGACAACAAACCTCTTCACTGGATTTGCTCATTAGACATCCTGTAAATCACAGAGATGCTCTGGCATCTTGCATATTGTGCTCCCATTAGCTCGGCTGTGTTTTCATACAGCCGCGAACAAAGAACAGGACTCGCTGGGATGTGGATAGATTTGTTGGAGTCTCTGCTTGGGAATGCACCAGGGAATCCTCCCTTTTAAGTTGCCTTGTAAAAATTTCCTGTCTGTCTGTTAGGTTTTGGTGGAAAAACGTGCGGCGAAGTTGTCAGGCTGTCGGTGCAGCAGCTCTGCCCAGCCACGGTGAAGAAGAGATCACAGGGACGTTTCTGTAGCAGTCCCTGCTTTCCGTGGCTCAGAGTGCGGGGACAGTACAGGCTGAAGCGAGGTGCCTTGCCTCTTGCGCTGAGGGAGCGAGGTAGTTCAAAGGCACGGGTTGATAATTCTTAAAAAGGAAGAACAGGCTCCAACTCCATTTAGAGCTCAAAGCAGATCTCGTGTTCTCTGTGCTCCTTACCCTTGTTATCTTCAGTAAGGTGTTCCCTGGCCCTCTGTGTTTGCTTCTGGCGACGGTCTGGGCCATGAGGAGAGAGATACAAGGACTTGGAATTCTGAATTGCTGGCTCAAGGGGACGTTCTTGTGGAGTTGATTACTGTAACCTTGGTGAGGGAGGCCTGTTCCTGAGTCAAGTAATTTTGTAACTGAACCGATTCCCTTTGTCACCGAACGTATCAGAGCTGTGGTTTGTGTTAGTTTTGCATGGACATTTTACATGGTTTTGGGAAGTTATTTCTCCTGCACGTAGCAGTCAAGTGTGTAAAAAATGCAAATTTCTTGCATGAAGGTGAAGAGAAAGGAGTGGCGAGTTCTGCAGGTTAACTACCCCGTGTCATGGGAAAAAGGTGGTTTTACTTCAGTTAGTTAATTTTTCTTCCTTTTGGTTGTTCCAGTATATGTAAAGCAGCTAAGAATAACTTGTTCATCTTTGTCAAGTTCTACACTGGGTCACTTGAGTTCATTCTTTCTGATTAAAAAAATGAATAAACATTTGGGTTTTCCTAATCAAGAACTTTTTCTGCCAGTTTAGTCTGTTTCAGTCATCCTCATCAGTCTTAGGTTTTGTGATGCTTTCTTTTTGGTATTGGCTTACGTGACGTGGAAAAGAGGAAGGTGTGTGGTTCTTTTATACGGTAGGCATGTTACTTTGGTGTAACTTTATTATGATTTAAAAAGATCAGAATGTCTGTAAAACTGAGCTTTTACAAAAGACTCCACAGTCTGTGCTGGAAATGATGAAAGAGCTTTATCCATGTGAGGTTTAGGACAGCGTACGGCGCAGGAAGGTGTGCTCTGCTGCGGCTGGCCCCAGGTTTTTTCATTTGCTCG
Organism: Apaloderma vittatum; assembly: GCF_000703405.1. Classification (NCBI taxonomy): domain Eukaryota; kingdom Metazoa; phylum Chordata; class Aves; order Trogoniformes; family Trogonidae; genus Apaloderma; species Apaloderma vittatum. The sequence goes on along the minus strand of NW_009731361.1, from coordinate 54,192 downwards.
TCTTGCAGATGAGGAGTTACAAGTCAGGTTGGCCTGAAACTGGAATGGGGTTACTCTTCAGTTGCATTACAGATGCCGTGGGGAGCAGCTCTGCTGATAAGGGTGTGAGCTCTGCGGTAGGACAGCAGGCAAGTATGAGCCTGCACCTGGCAAAAATACGGCTTTTGGAGCTGTATGGACAGCAGCATGACTGATATATTGGGAGGTGGCTTGGTTTTGGTTTTGTTTCCTCTACTCGGCACTCGTTAGACAACATCGAGATGAGTATGCCTGGTTTGGGGCCCTGTGGTACGTCAATCAACTGGAGTGCGCTTCTTGTTTTTGTCAGAAGAGGCAGAATGTGTCCAAGAATAATTTTTTTCTTTTGATGTCTTCATAGGAAATAGGTAGTTATCTGTAAGAGGTTTTGGTTCCTCTTTTTCAGGACAGACATAAATAATTGCCTAGAGAAACTACCTTAAGCACCTTCCGAGGTGCGCAGTTACGCGGCGCTCGTGGCAGCCCTGCCAAGCCCCGTGTGTGGTGCTGCGTGATGGATAGAGGTGGTTTGATGGATGGCCTATGTCTGGGCACCCTATTAGAGCACATTCACTTCAGGAAGATGAATTGTTTCAGATTGTGCTGCCATCTTTCAGGACTCAACATTTGAGGTCTATCTATCCATCTTCCGCATCAACTACAGCATTGTCTGCTCAAGTCAAAGAGTAAGGGTAAATTAAACGGTTCCTTACCGATAGACAGAGGCGTTGACTGTCTTCTGCAGCTCCTGTTGCCAGGACATGGTGCTTTTCAACAGAGCAAGCAGTGGAGCCCCCAGGAGTCTTGGTTATTGGTAGTAGTTTTTGGGAGTTTTTTTGTTATCATTGAATCTCGGTGCTCCCAGGTTTCTGCCTTCCCAGCACTCACAGCAGGTGGCAGCCTCAAGCATGCCACACTGGGAGCGCAGGGCTGCAGAACTGCTCCGGCTAGCTCTCCCCTCCTGACAGCACGGAGAAAAAGAACAAAAAGGCCTAAGCCGGTGTTTGCTTTTTGAGTTGTTTAAATGGTCGCGTTTTTTGACGCGCTTAAGCAGCTGCCACCAGGAGAGTGAGCAACTTGTTGATATATTTGGGTTTTTATCTTGAAATGATATAGGCTGAAGGCACTGCAAATTCTCCTGATTCCTTTCAGCAAGAGATCTGTGAATGGACAACTTGGGTGTGGGTTGGAATAGAGTGGTGAGGTTCACTAGCAGTGTTGAAAGATGGAGACCAAAAGGGATCAGCGCTTAACAGGAATATATTTTATAGAGAAAATCCTGGCAAGGGAGAGAGAAGGCTGAGGACAGGGGATACGTAACACGCTACGCAGATAATGGCAAGTAACAAAGCTAATCTGGTCACCAACCAGTGGCGATTCCCAGGGGAGGGAAGAGATTAAGGAAGTGGCAGTGCATTGTATTCAGTACCCCTTGTGGTCCTGGATATATCTTAATAATTGATTAGCTGTCAAAAATAGTTTCACGGGCAGGCTTGGTGGCATGAGGAGTGAGGGAAAGCAGACTGGGAACTTGGAGGGTTGCACACCGCAGCGTTGAGGCTCGGACCTGCGGAACCGCGGCGTGACGTGGCGTTGGGTGCCGTGTGTCGGAGCAGAGAAGCAGCCTTGCTGCGCTTGTGTGTCTGGGCACGGTCAGTGCCTTTTCCGCCATGGCTTCTCGTTTGTGTGTTAAGCCAGGGAATTCAGAGAGGTGGCAGCTGTGGTAGCAAGGGCCGTTCGCTGGCAGAGGTGGGATAAAGAGTCCGTGTGGGTTTAATACAGTTTGTGTGTTGATCGGTGATGTAGAAGAGGGTAGGGAAGGCTGAAACGTTGGGGCATCAGAGGTTTGCAAATCAAGCTGTGGCTTCTGCAGCTCCTTGTTTTCAGCCAAGCTCATTCTCCTGGCCAAAAGCATTCAATATTAACATCCCTCCCGGGCTGCTGGATTGAGCAAAGCTCTTGGAGTTTGTGGGTTTATTTTTTTTTTTCCTTTCTTTTTTTTTTTTCTTTCCTCCTGTCGGCCAGTCTGGACTTTTGGAGTGAGTTCCAGTGCTGCTGTGTGCAGAGCTTCTGAGAGATTGCTGCCTGCCCTGATGTGATGTCCCTGTCCCCTGCTCCTATTACATGCATTTTCGGTTTAATAATTGTGTGTGGATGGCAGACTTGATGCCAAAGCCCTGTGCATCCAAAGTCATTTGGTGAAGGAGTCCATTACGATCGTGGCTTGCGGTGATAAATTCCCTGCGACGGTGGCAGCTCACAGCAGCCTCCTCTCATAATGGCATTCTGCTCTTGTTGGCAGGGATCCCTGGGCAGGAGACACTGCCCTGAAATGGCAGAAATGATGAGAACAACAATAGCTAGACAGCTCTGGGAGACCAAAAAATTATGGAGGAATTTGGATAATTCTTGTCCCGAGGTTGCTGCGTGTAAAGGAGCTTGCAAAGGAGATGCTGACTGGTGTCTCGGCATTCCCAAGGCAAAAAAGCAAGCAGTGGACTCCCTGCAGAGACAGGTTCCTGCGCGTGGTGGGCTGAATCAAGTTTGTGGAAGTAGATGAAGGGGACATGTCTGTACCACCATTGTAATTTCAGCCAAGAGCCTTTTGGAGCTTGATTTTAAAGGCCAAGAGCGTGGTGCTGGGGTGTGATGGGGCCTGGGGGCTGGGCCACAGGTGACAAGTGAAATAGGAGCAGCTTTCCAGTTATGGGCTCTGTCAAAATCCTCTTTGTTTTGGTATATCAGACTCACAGGAACTGCGTGCCGATACTTGGGAAAATTTGTGCCATGTTTATGCTAACCTAGTTAAAGCAGTACAAGCTGCTTAGCCTGGACCAATGCGAGGTCAAGTCTGAGGTCAGTGTCTTAAGTATGTCATTATTAGGGTATAGAGTAATAATCAAGAAAGCTGTCCTCAGTGTAAACTGCTTGGTCTAACAGGTCAGAAGTACTGGTGCCGGAGACTGCTCGTGTGTACTGGAAGGGGTTTGTACATGAGAGAGCGTCCCAGAGAAGGGCCAGAGGAAGGGTTTACAGATGGGCCAGAATGTATGATGGAGACCTTACTTTGCTTTTCCCCTCTCCTTTCTTTCTCCTTCAGTCAGAATGGTGGGCTCAGCATCTGTGGGAGCAATCTGCTGTAATTTGTGCCTTCAAGTTTTTTGTTTCGACATGTGAAGGCACAGAGTGCTTTTAAGGTAAATGCAAATCAGCTCTGATTGTCATGAAATGGTTAATACCCATGAACTCATTAGATATCAGTCACTTGTGGGGTGTTGTGCTGCCCGTTTCCCCATTATTAATTTTAATTAGCTGCTTCCCTGTTTGTGCTGCCTGAGTGGTGGGAAGCCCTTGCCACAAACGCAGGCCCCAAGCTGTGAAGTGCTGTCAAAAGGACAGTCCCGCCTGCCACGGAGCCAGCGGCCTGAGCAGGGCGGTGTGACAGACAGGAGGGTCGGCAGCTCTTTGCCCTGACATCCGCCTGCACGGCGCTTCGGACAGGTAACTGGATTCCATCAAGTGAGCAACGGAGTTCCCTGGCTGACCGTTTTCTGCAGGCTCGTTACCTGATCCCTGTGCAGTGCCCAAGAGAGCTGAAGAATTAATCGTTTCATCAGCTGCTTTGTGTATCGGAATAGAGCGTTCTGCGCACAGCTGCGGAGCAAAGCAGTCGCACGTTTTTGCAAACGGATTTATTGAAAGTGTGGGTATTTCTTGCAGTGGGTTATCTGCAAGTCCCTCGCTCCTCTGTCGTTTGCCCTTGGCTGCAGTATAACCATAAAACATTTACTGCAAAGCCGTGAAGAATCCATATGTCCCTTTGATCTGTCAGGCCACCAAGAAGCCAGGGCTTGTGGGGTAGCATAAGGATATCTGAAGGTGACACATGCTGTCATTTGATGAACAGAGATGCAGAAGGGGGTTCTGGCAGCCACTACCTTGGCCTTGACAACTTGTGATGGTGACCAGGTGGGGTGTGTTATCTTAATAGTCTGGAGCTCTTGTGAATTATTTGCTGATAGATGTAAACAGCTGTTATTCTTGGTAATGGAAAGCAATTAGAAACATCTGTACTCTTGGCGATGAATAATGCCTCCCATCTTCACTGCTCCCAAGTGCCAGTTGGAAATAACTACATCATCAGGATGGGGCTGGCAACTCCACGCTGCAGTATGGCCTGATGATTAGTACTGAGCTGTGAAGAACAAGAGGTGAAGCACGGTGGAAGGAGCCTGTCCCTGCGCTTGCTCGGTGTCTGCCTCCCCTCTCAGGAAAAGAGGAGGGAAGTTGCTGTTCGGCTGTGCAGAGGGAAGCAAGGTGCTTAATGCTTCCCTGTCAGTCGCCAGGTAACTCGGTATTGAGGAGCCTTGAACTGTTTTGGCTTCTGGAGCTGTAAGTCAGGATCAAGTTGTGATGCAATGCTGAGCGGAGATACCGCACCACCACGTTCCGATGCGCGTGCACTGGGCCAGTGTGTGCCTCCATCTCATGGGCTTCGCGGCAGCTGGGATGAGGTGGTGGGGGTGGAGGCACTTCACTGGAGCGAAGAGCAGGAACAGCGCGAGAGGTCAGGATCTAGGAGCTGTTAGAATGGCTTCTCAGAAACGCGCGGTTCTCGGAAGACCCTGCCAACAAGTCGTCTCTTGCCGATGGATGTTGCACAGGGAGGCTTTTGGGGCTCTGGGAGGGACCCTGGGGGGAAGAGCACAGCTGAATCAGTGTGGCTGCCCCAAGTACTGGGCTTTGATCAGTGCCACCAGGATTGTAGCAAAGGACGCTCTGCTGGGTGAAGGATTTTGATGGACTCCAGTGGCAGTGTTGTGCTTGACAGATGTTACAAAAAGGCATTCCTCGAGCCTGTGCATTCCTCCAGTGCTGCATTTCCAGATGGGAATTAGAGAGCAAGATTCAGTGAAATCTGCTTCTGTGTTACTTAACAGAAAAGAATTACAGTAACCTTTTCTAATCCTTTCATTTCAGGTTTGGTTTACCTGCTATACTTTGATGAGAAATTTGTGTAGTTTTACAGGATTAGGTGTTCTGACATCCAGTTCTGGAATGAGTATAGTCTATAAAATGTTCTGTGATTATTGTATTTGGAAAGCTGGGATTAACCTGTGATTCTTGATTAAAAAGATACTGTACAGAAATTGAGGGGGTGGGGAGAGCATTTAAATTCTTGCCTGGTTGTGTGTCTCTTCATGCTTGGAAGAAAAGAAAAATTATTTCCCAGGCAGTGTGCTCGCAGAACAGAGAAGTTCACAAATTTGGCAAGTACTATTTTTTGATTTAAACACTGGGAAACTTCTGTGTGAATGCCCTGAATGGTTGCTGGCCATTTGTGAGGGACAGCTTTCCTGTGGGTTAGTGAAGAGAGCAAAGGGCAGCCCTGCCCTGGAGATAGAGCCGCTGCTTAGCGCAGCAGGAAGGCAGTAGCTGTGCTTGGTAATCGGCTTGCGGAGACCAGGGGCAGGGTAGGTAGATTGCCCGTGAAAAACACCTCCCCATCCCAGAGCTGTTGTCTGGGTAGTGCCGCCAGCCTCTGTTACAGCAGTCCCCTCGTGGATACTGAAGTCCAGGGGAACAGCAAGGAATTGCTGTTTGCTGTGCTGGGTAGATAAGATGCCATCTCATGAAATATTTGAGGAGCGAGCGGGAATCAAAGGCACGCTGCAGTCGTGTTGTGTCACGTGGCACGGTCCCGGCTGAGTTGGAGCATAACGTGCAAAATAAGACCAGAAGTTCCAAATGGCAATTAGCAAGCGGTTTGTTTAACTCTCTCTTGCTTAGGAAACCACTATCAGGATTATGTGCTCTCAGGAAAGATTAGCAAAGCTGAGGAATCTCCAGGTTGATAAATAGGAAGATTAGGCAAGAACAGTGGGAAAGCTACTTAGTACTCAAGACTTTGCCCTGAGAGCCAAAAGAAAAGCTTTTAACTAAGCGCATTTGGAATGAGCAAGCCTGAAATTGCAAGAAAAGATGGCATAAGGAGGGAAGATGACAGCTGGACCCCAAAGGAGCTTTTAGTTGCTTCTGCTTGGCATTGATGGGAACTTAACAGGAAATAATACCAGGAAGGGACAGCGCTCCATAATTCTGAGCGCTTTTGTAATTGACACTGCGTGGTGTAAGGCAGGAGGCTCCAGCGGGTGGAAGAAGAGGAAGATTAAGGCAAACCTGTGCTGTGCTGGGAGCAGCAAGTGCCAAGTCACACAATCCGTATCACAGACTTAGCAAGATCCCTGTTCGTTAACGTTGTTGGAGTCTTTTTGATTTGATGAAAGGACTGGCCACGAACATTTTCATCCCTCGTGAGGGACCAAATATTTTGGGGCGTCTGTTTATCTGCGGTCTCTTTGCAGAACGGTGCAAAGGCAGGGCCTGTGGGTTCTCCCTGAACTTCCTTTCCTTCGGAAGAATTTAATGAGGCCAAGACACACTTCCCAGCTGGGTTGCAGGATGAGTTCAGGTGACCTGGAGAGGTCTGTGTTCTGCTCCAACAACCTGTCATCCCACCTGTCCCCAGGGCATGCTCGCGGCGCTCTGTCAGTGCTGGCCCGGTTGCCTGGCTGAAGGATGTGCTGCATCTCTTTGGCTCGGGCTGTCACCAAGGATGGATTTGAGGTCCCGGTCGCAGCTGACAAATGGTGTGATGAGACAAAGACAAGTACAGGCAGAATAGCCAGAAGATACTTTTTTGCTGTATCTTTTCTTAAGTTGATAAGAAGTTAAAATTGTTGGAAGCAAGAGCAATGCGTAAAACTAATAGAAAATGGATCTTTTACCACTGATACGTACTCCTCACTTTTGTCCTCCAGATGATAGAGACCAGTAGTCATTTTGGAAACAGTTCTTCTCTACCTGAATTCCACTGCTTGCTTTGAAGTTTGGATATGCTTTTTAAATTTAGTAATTTCATCTCACCTGTGATCCATGGACGCTGGGGTCTAGCAAGCTGATGAAATCCATGTCGTGCAAGTCGCATTGGTTCTGTGTACTCCTGCTGTTGTGAAGTAACGCAGCAGAAACGTACGAGTATTACCCTGAGCGATACAACGATCTTGTATCTTCTCGCTGATGATGAGCAGACGGAATATTCCAGGGGAAAATTCAAAAGGGGAAAAAAAATCATTCCAGGATGGGCAGCTGCCAAATGACAGAGGCTGGGTAGTGAGGACAAGCATGAACATGTTGGATACGTGATGGTATAGATGGCTCTTTTCATACATAAATAAGTGTTGCTTATGGCAGTTCTATTATATAGAAAAATAAGTAATTGTCCTAGTTCTATTTCAAAAAAGTGAAGGTGCCTACAAAGAGTTTGAAGGAAAAACAGCATGAATAGGCAGAAGGATTTAGATCATGAATTTGAGCATCGTTGCTTTTCAGTCCTACTGAGTGTCACTTTGTCTTCAGTAGTTTGTTGCAAATTGGCTTGTTCAGGTTTCCCTGCGTTTTGGGTTTTTTTAATTTGTTTTTGTCTATCACTTCCTGAAATGATTAAGTGTAATTAAAGGCAAAAAAAATAAAATAATCCAGGCCCTTTTTGGGGAACCTGTCCTCATTCGCAGTGTTTGTATCTGGAGCTGCGTTACAGCATGAGGTCCATACTGAGATACTTCCCGTACGCTTCTCTGTTCTCCTTTATCTGTACTGCTACAAGAGGAATTACTTGTCCAGCTTGCCATAGGCTCTGCCTACAATTTGGCATAGGAGTGTTGCCATTATTTGTTCCAATGCTCGTTACCTTTCTTTGCCGTTGCTGCAACTGATCTGGTTTTCTCTCTTCTATGTGCCTGGCAGCCCTCTCTAGATTTGACTGATCCAAATGATTTGGTATTATCTGCATAGGTCATCCCCTCATTTCTCAGCCTCTTTTCTAAATCATGACTAACAACTGTAAATAACTCTGGTCTTACTATCTTGGGGCACCTCCCTGTAAATCTTCAGCCATTACATTAATTGACCATTTGATCCTAATCTCTCCCTTGCCCCTCATTTCATCCCTCTGTCTAGCTTGCAGCCAAAATGTCTGTCCATGCACAAGTGCTCCATTCTCTTGGAAGGTCTTGTGGGCATTGCTCGGAAGCTTTTTTGGAAGTCCGAAAAAGATCTTGTCATATAGGTCTTCATCTTTGAAATGCCGTTACCTGGCATGATCTTGCACGCTCTGGCAGGGCTCACCGGTGATACATTGCGTTGCTGTGACTGCTTCTGGTCATTGTGCTCGCTCCTTTGAGCGACTTGTTGGCTCTCCTGGAGTGAGTTACTGAGCTGGGGAAAAAGCTCAGAGAGAGGTATGTGGCTTGGAAGAAGAGGAACACCAAGGGTAATGAGCACTTTTTCAGCTTGCTGGGACAGTACATCTGTCTGGCACATCATGATGTCATCTGGGAAACAAAAGCAACAGCGGGAATCGATGTAAGGCGTTTGGGACAGTGCTGAAATAGAGATTTACACTTTAGGATCGTGTTGGAGTACCTCAGAATCTCTTCTGTCATTCACTCTCACTGTTTCAGACGTTGTGGGTACTCGGCCTGTCTCCGACTGGTGGGGCTGCGCTGCCCGTAGGGCTTAGGGCTCGCGTTGAAGTGACCCTGTGCTCGAAAGCACCAGTGGGTGGGTCTCCCTCCTTGCCTGGTGATGGTTTGTTCTGGCCAGGAGAGTCAGGATAGACTAGGACCCCAAGACTTGTCTGAATCTGCGTCCGTTACCCCGCTGCCTCCTGGCGAGCAACTCGGTGGTTGTAGCTGTATTGTTCTTGGTGGATGAAACGTTACACTCACTTTTCTCTTTGTGCTCTTGGGTCATAGTAGAGGGTTTTTGGATGGGGAAATGATAGATAGTGGCAAAGATAGGAGACAGATGGATGGTCGAAATGACAGGGTCAGGTACTAGATGAAGTACAATTGTAGCCTTAATGCATGTGCTATTGTAATACTGCAATATTAGCACAGTCCTGGAGTCCCTCTACATCTGCCCCCCTTCCTCCAACTGTACCGATTTATATGAAAATTAAGATTACAAATTAAAAGCAGGCTATCCTGGAGTTTTCCAGTTCATCAGCCATCCGATAAAAATGATGTCGAGCCTGTATGCATAATTCCCGGAAGATTACTTTGTCCTTACAGCTAAGCTCTGTCCCTGATACGAAAGATCTCTATCCAGTTTTATTGAAATAAAGAACTAACATCGTAATCCCAATATTGAGCTATAATCTTCATTATCTCCTGACCCTCTTGAGATTTTTTTTTCTCCCACCCCCATTCTCTTCTGCTTCAGATGTATTTCATTTATAATCCCTATGTGTTTACCTTTATTCAGATAGGATTATAAACCAAATAAATAAAAATCTGCCCCCCGCCCTAACGTACCCTAACATGCAAGCAGTAACCTTCAGTCGAGTGCTCCTTCTCGAACGTGTTAGGC